>NC_041404.2:76585093-76637593 GCF_900747795.2 Erpetoichthys calabaricus
TACTCTAATTAAAATCCAGTAGAGAAAAAATTATTGAAGCTTTTATCTTCCTTTTTAGACCAAAATGTTACCAAGAGGGCTTGTAGTATTCTTCCCCAATCTCCTCCCAACTGCAAAAATGATGTGTGAACTACTGGGGCATGTATAGCCGCCCTCAACCGACACAGACAGACAGGGGCACAAGTATTGCACAGCACACGTTTTATTTACAGTTGGGGCAGCATTTCTTCTTTACTCCCCCAAAATACAGCACAATGTTCAAAACACCAGCACCAAATGCAAAGTCCAGCACAAAAGTCTTTCCTTCTTCTTTCTCTCTTTCCAAGTCCACTCCTCCTCCAGCAAGCTTCATCCTCTTCCTCCCGACTCTGGCTCTTCAAATGGAGTGAGGCGGCTCCTTTTAAGTTGGTCCTGGGAGTGTTCCAGGTATCTCATTAATCAGACCTGGAATCACTTCCATGTGTGGTGAGAGTCCAATGTAGGGCTCTGCAGCTCCCTCTGGCAGTCTCTTGGAACCCAACAGGGCTGTGCCAAGCTCCAAGTCCCAGCATACCCTGCAGGAATCTGTGGTGCCACAGCCGCCCAGGAGAGCTGCCTTCTAGCGTCCTGGGGAAGGTATTGCACTGCCAATGCTCTCTCCTGCAGTCCTTCCATGCAGTTGGCGTCCCGCCCAGGTAATGGCCGTGGCCTCCCATTACAGATGTTACAACCTGGGCTTTTGATCCATGTGACTGGGAATTGTTATTTTTAAATCGGACACTGTTTCTCACAGTGCTGCCTAAAAAAGGAAAAAAAAAACTTAAAAAATAAAATTTGACATTTCAGTTATAAAATTCAATTTTGGAAGTATTTATCTCCCTCCCAAACTCTGTATCTTGTTGAACCATGTTTCTCTGATATCTACAGCAAGTCGTTTTTTTGGATAAGTCTTTTTTTTTTCCATGATCTGATGGAACAAGATTTGCCCATTCTTCTTTGCAGTATTGTGTAAGGTGTGCTAGGTTGGTTGGGGAGTAGTGGACGACAGCAGTTTGCAAGTCTCATCAGTGGTGTTTGATGTAGTTAAGATCATGAATGTTATCCCACAAGACATGATAAAATTAGATTTTGTTTTCTTTTTGTGAGATATTCACAAACTTCTTCACAACTAAGACACTTAATTAATTTTGTCCATTACCTCTGACGAAGACGCTAGCAACCGAAAATGTGGATAGCAAAGTCTTGCTATATATAGTCTTTAGAAAAACTTATGAAAAGTTAAAGATAAATGTCCCAGGGTGGCACTGATTTAGCAATAGATATTCATGGAATGCTTTGAGTGACGATCATATAAAAGCGGTCGCATGTGGCTGGTGCCTTCTTCTGACATCGCTTTGTCATTCTCAGATGAGGCATATTTATTTTTATTTCTTTATTTTTTTATAATTTTATTGTAATCATTCATACAAATCAATCAATTTTTACAAATAATAGGATTGAAAAAAAAACAAGTCGACCCCCACCCCTGAGAGAGAGATCATGGCCAACAGAGTAAAACTTGAGGCTTGTAGACATACCTAAATTGATGAGTTTAATAGGCCAGTAGAGATGAATGGAGAGGAAAAAGAGATGGAGATAATTGCTTCCTCTGTGCTTTAAGAGCTTATTCTAAAATTTTATTGATTATATCCTGCCAGGTTTTAAAAAAATTCTGTACAGAACCTCTAACTGTATATATGATTTTTTCCAATTTCAAATAATATAAAACATTGGTTACCCACTGACTTAAAAGAGGAGCGTTAGGATTCTTCCAGTTTAGCAAAATAAGTCTGTGTGCCAAAAGTGTAGTGAATGCAATCACAGTTTGTTTGTCCTTCTCCAATTTAAACCCATCTGGAAGAACACCAAACACAGCTGTTAATGGGTTAGGAGGGATTGTGACACCAAGGCTGTCTGAAAGGCACTTACAAATTTTGGTCCAAAATGATGTTAATTTGGTGCAGGCCCAAAACATGTGACCCCGTGAGACTGGGACTTGATTGCAGCGTTCGCAGGTTAGATCTTGCCCTGGAAACATTTTGGACAGTATTAGGTGAGACAGATGTGCTCGATATATAATTTTGAGTTGAATAATTGTATGCTTTGCGCACATGGAACCCGAGCGAAGTCTCGGCACCACTGTTTTACACTCCCCTTCTGTCATATTGATTAAGAGATCCCTCCCCCACTGTCCTCCCGGATCCCTGAAAGGGAGGGACCGTAAAATAATTTTATATATTGCAGAGATGGTGTCTAAGTCCTTGAAATTCAGCAACACCTTTTCCAGCGTGGACGAGGCTGCAAGATGAGGAAAATCGGGCAGGCTCTGTCCAACAAAGTTCCTAACTCGAAGATAGTGAAAGAAATGTGCAGCTGAAAAGTTAAGTTTGGAATGTAATTGCTCGTAGGATGCAAAGATGTTGTCTATATAAAGATCTCTGAGCAATTTAATCCCAAATCTTTTCCAGATATTAAAAACTGCATATGTTTGCGAGGGTTGAAAGAGGTGGTTCTCTTGCAGAGGTGCCACAGATAAAAGCTTCTCCATCTTAAAATGCGTTCTACATTGGTTCCATATTCTGAGTGAGTGAAGCACAATTGGGTTATTAGTATATTCCCGATACCTTGCATTTATTGGAGCACAAAGCATGGAGTATAAATAAGTACTGCAGGATTTTACTTCTATTGCGGACCAGGCCTGTGTATGTTCATCTATTTGTGTCCAGGTTTTTATAGCTTGTATGTTTGCTGCCCAGTAATAAAACTGAAAGTTAGGTAGAGCCATGCCACCTTCTGCCTTAGGTCTTTGTAGGGTCGCTCTTTTGATACGTGGATGTTTTGAGTTCCAAATAAATAAGGTTATTGTTGAATCTAATTGCTTAAAAAATGATTTTTTGATGTATATTGGAATGTTTTGAAATAAAAAAAGAAGCTTAGGAAGAATATTCATCTTAACAACGTTAATTGTTCCAGCTAGAGTGAGATGAAGGGTTGACCATCTATGCAAGTCTTGCTTAATTTTTTCCATACAGACGGCGAAATTTTGTTGATAAAGAGCTTTGTGTTTACTTGTGATATTTACCCCTAGGTATTTAAACTTATCTGCAATGATTAAAGGGAAAGTGTCAAAATCTAATATTGTGTGCTTGAGAATTCACTGGAAAGAGTACACTTTTATTCAAATTAATTCTGAGACCAGAGATCTTTTGAAATTCTGTAAGTACTGTTAAGACTGCAGGCACAGAATTTTGTGGGTCTGATATATACAGTACCATATCATCTGCATATAGAGAAATTTTCTGTTCCAGTCCTTCTCTGATAATCCCATTTATCTGATCAGCATTTCGACAGTGAACTGCCAGTGGTTCAATGGCGATTGCAAATAGCAGTGGTGACAAGGGGCATCCTTGTTTGGCACCACGTTCTAATTTAAAGTAGTCTGAACAAATGTTGTTAATATAAACTGAAGCTTCTGGATTGGTATACAGTAGTTTCATCCATGCACAAATGTTCGGGCCAAACCCAAATTTCTCTAATGTAGTGAAAAGGTATTTCCATTCAATCATGTCAAATGCTTTTTCTGCATCCAATGATATTATTATTTCTGGGGTGTTTGACTTTGTTGGTGAGTATATTACATTAAACAGGCGTCGAAGATTGGAGGATAAGTGTCAACCCTTGATAAATCCAGTTTGATCTTGTGATATTACCGAAGGCAGCACTTTCTCCATCCTTCTAGCTATAATTTTTGAGAGAATCTTAACATCATTATTCAGAAGTGAAATTGGTCTGTATGATGCACATTGTAATAAGTCCTTATTTTGTTTAGGAAAGACAGTGATTAATGCTTGGCGAAAAGTTTGAGGTAGAATTTGATTGTCTCTAGCTTCTGTAAATGTTGCTGGTAGGAGGGGAGCTAGCTGAGCGGAGAATTTCTTATAAAATTCTGCAGGGTAGCAATCAGGGCCTGCTGCTTTCCTGCATATCTATACTAATAAAAGGCAAAGCCCTCACTGACTGACTCATCACTAATTCTCCAACTTCCCGTGTAGGTAGAAGGCTGAAATTTGGTAGGCTCATTCCTTACAGCTTACTTACAAAAGTTAGGCAGGTTTAATTTCAAAATTCTACACGTAATGGTCATAACTGGAACCTGTTTTTTGTCCATATACTCAGACTGCTGTCACTGTCCTGCTCCACAGACAGATTGAGGAGATCGTTCCTCCCCCAAACTATGCGACTCTTTAATTCCACCAGGGGGGGTAAACGTTAATATTTAACATTATACATAGTTATTGTCTGTTTTTTTCACCTGTATTATTATCATTCTTTAATTTAATATTATTTATTGTATCAGTATGCTGCTGCTGAAGAATGTGAATTTCCCATTGGGATTAATAAAGTATCTATCTATCTATCTATCTATCTATCTATCTATCTATCTATCTATCTATCTATCTATCTATCTATCTATCTATCTATCTATCTATCTATCTAATGGAGGAGGCGGAGTCATGTATCGCGTCATCACGCCTCCTACATAATCACGTGAACTAAAAACAAGGAAGAGATTTACAGCATGAGTCAAACGCGGGAACGAAGGTAAATGATGTTAATTTTTGAGTGTCTTTTAATACTGTGTAAGCATACATATTAACATGTGCAATTAAACGTGTGCATTTACGGGGTGATTTCTCAGGCTTAAAAGCTCGCCTTTTATTAAAAAGGTGAATGCAAACTGTTTTCATTCTGAAGGGCACAAACCACGTTAGATTTCATGCTCAAGAGTAAGCTCAGCACACAGCTTGGTCATATTAGAACCGGAAGGACGAACTGACAACATGGTATACAAAGAGATCCTTAAGAAATAATTATTGATTCATTTTCCCTCAGTTTAAAAAGGTTTACTTTTCTTCTTAATAAAAATTTTAAAGCAGTACTTCGCCGCTGCAAAGCGCGGGTATTTTGATATATATCAAAATATATCGCGTCATCACGCCTCCCATGTAAGCACGTGAACTGACCCGCTGCTGTTTGCAATGCCATATTCGCGAGATACAAGTTTAATGAGAAGACATGAGGTATAAACGACAGTTTGGATCACTTTGTGACAGAGTTAAAATTGCTGTAGCGAGAAACTTTTAACTGCCGGGTCTTAGCTAACATTAAATAAACCCTTGGATATCGCAACATCACACAAGAGATCGGCTCACGTGAAGTGACTGAACGCAGCAGGAGTGATCACTTCGATGAATCAAACCTGTTCAAAAAACACATTACACAATTGGTAAGGTACGAAAATAATATGAAACCGATTGTGGATTTCCGTACAGCCACTGAAACTTTGTGACGGCACGAGACTTCAGGTCATGTGTCTGCAAAAGAACCTCATTCAGGCAACTATTTTTTACTGGCGGTGGCTCAGGGGAGAGAGTTTTTATTCCTCGCATCCCCGTTATACCCTCTGATCTCCCATTTCAATTCAAACGCCTCCAATTTCCACTAAGGCTCTGCTTTGCAATGACAATTAATAAGTCTCAGGGACAGACCCTACAAAAGGTTGGCATTGATTTGAGGCAGGACTGCTTTTCACATGGCCAACTGTACGTTGCATGCTCAACAGTAAGCTCAGCACACAGCTTGGTCATATTACAACCAGAGGGGAGAACTGACAACGTGCTATACAAAGAGATCCATAACAAATAATTATTGATTCATTTTCCCTCAGTTTAAAAAGGTTTACTTTTCTTCTTAATAAAAATTTTAAAGCATTACTTCGCCACTGCGAAGCGCGGGTATTTTGATATATATCAAAATATGTTGTGTCATCACGCCTCCCATGTAAGCACGTGAACTGACCCGCTGCCGTTTGCAATGCCATATTCGCGAGATACAAGTTTAATGAGAAGACACGAGGTATAAACGACAGTTTGGATCACTTTGTGACAGAGTTAAAATTGCTGTAGCGAGAAACTTTTAACTGCCGGGTCTTAGCTAACATTAAATAAACCCGTGGACATCGCAACATCACAGAAGAGAGCGGCTCACGTGAAGTGACTGAACGCAGCAGGAGTTATCACTTCGATGAATCAAACCTGTTCAAAAAACACATTATACAATTGATAAGGTACGAAAACAATATGAAACCGATTGTGGATTTGCGTACAGCCACTGAAACATGTATATATATATATATATATATATATATATATATATATATATATATATATATATATATATATATATATATATACATATACATATATATATATATACATATATATATATATATATATATATATATATATATATATATATATATATATATATACATATATATATATATTTCAGTGTCTGTACGCAAATCCACAATCGGTTTCATATTGTTTTCGTACCTTATCAATTGTTTGAGCAGTCCATTTCCAAACAAAGTTTTTGATGTTTTAAGAATCTGCTGTCTCAAGCTGTAAACTGGTTTGGCCATTTCTAGTCCTACGCCATCTTCTTCTGTTCACAGGTTGTAAAGTAATCGGATACAGCTTGAACCATCAGCGTGTCTTCCTTTCCCAATCTGTAAATCAATTTAGTCCTGGTGCCCATCTCGTCACAGGTGATAAAATCATCAATACAGCTTGAGGCATCTCCTGAATTCTTGCTCAGTTCAAACAGATGTTACTGTGATTGATACTGGTACAATTCAGGAAAATGGAATTCTTTGATGTTAAGCTACCCATGCAAGTGTCCTGCATTTAAGCTCATCGTGTTTTGTTATGAGCAAAATATAATGAAAATATAGACAAAATTTGCAGATTTTTCACACCACAACAACCACCCCAATTCAAAAAGATAAAATCAGGAATGGCTACAAAGAAATCAAAAAATATTACAGATAATTCCTGTAAAAAATAATGAATAACAATTGAAAATAAACAGTCATGGCAAGGACTGTGACAGTACCACTGATGGATGATTTTCTTCATTTTAAGCCACTTCATTGTTGCTGTGGCACCGTGCTTGGGTAATTGCCCTGTTCTAAGACAAACTTCCTCCCTGTTTACTCTTTCTGGAAGAGGAAGAAGGTTTTTCTCTATGTCATTTCTCCATCAGTCTTTATTAAACTGACAGTCCATGCTGGTGAAAAGCATCCCACAACATGATATTGCTACCACCACATTTTACAGTGGAATGGTGTTACCTAGCTAAGGTGCAGTATTAGATATATGCCACACATACTGCTTAGCAATCAAACCCACAAAGTTCCACTTTAATCACATCTGACCTCAAGATTGTCTGCCACGTCTTTGCATTGCCTTCCAAATGATTTTATGGCAAATTCTTCATGGGCAAAGACATGTTTTTTTCATCCAGATTTTCTTCCTTGCCACTCTCCCATAAAGGCTCTTTTTGTGCAGTGCTGTGGAGATTGTTCAGCGTAAACATCCTCAACCAATTGCATTCATTAACTTCTGCAACTCTTACAGAGTGACAATTTGTACAACAGTAGCCTCTCCGACAAAAATGACTCTGGTCTGGCAACAAAGTTTATAGGAGCAGCCTGACCTAAGTAGAGTAGCTGTAGTTTCAGTTTTCTTACACTTCAATATTATAGATTCCAATGAGCTATGAGGTGTATTCAGTGCCTTTTGAGTTGCTTTTGTACCCTTTTCTGGGTAAAGGTACATGCAAAATTTTGGACATCCTATCCAAATTACGTATTTTGTTGACAGCTGAAGCAGAAAAAAAGGTAAATGCAACACTGACAGAAAACAAACTTAAATAATGGCATTTTATGAAAATGTTAACGAACAGTTAAACTAATTTGATGAACTTACAAAAATGTAAAAAAAAACAAAACTTTGGGTACCCTGTTAAGTCAGTACCTAGTAACATTTCTTTTGGCAATATTCTGTGAATTCTTGTTTATGAAATTTTTCCTTGTTCTTTTTGCCTTTCCTGTACAGTATACAAGCTGTTCTATCTGTCAGTTTTCTTGGTCTTCCAGATCTTATCTTGGCCTCCATTGACATTTCGGACTCTAGGAAATGATGGCTGGAAACTCCTTGATATCTTCTTACAGCTTTCTCTTGCTTTGAAGGCATCAAGTAGTTTAATTTTCAGATCCATGGTCAGTTGATAAAGTGTTGCACAGTTTTTGAAGATTCAAATGAATTTATTAGGCTGTGGAATTGCCATCACCTGACAGTTCCTAATGATAGTTCTTGACCAGACTAACATCTAATGAGCTAAGCCAGATCAGATTAATGGCCTACAGTCTCTTCTGAGATCTTAAAACTGAACTGATGCCTAAACCTTTGCAAATGCAACATTTATTTTTTTTTCTGTTTTATTTAGTTCATCAAATAAGTCATAGCTATAAATTAACATTAAAAATCTTCACTTTTTTTTTCTTGATGTCGACAAAAAATGCCATTTGGCTGGGATATTCACACTTTTGCATAAAAATGCATGCACTTCTCATAGATTATATCCCTGATGTTTTTTAAGTTTTTTTTTTTCCTCATTTTGGTTTGCTTTGTGGAATGTCTCTACCATTCTATTGAATCTCGGCAAGAGAGTGGGTATGCATCCTTATAAATGAATTGAGTAAAGGTAATCCACCTGTTTCCTACCCAAGTGAAGGTCGTCAACACATTGAATGACTTGGTAAGCTAATAACACTGCACCTGAACAAAGTCTGCCTTATATTTACAAAGAGTGTGTGAACTTTTAAAAATGTCACAATTACAATTTTCAACTTTTTTTGCAGACTATTGAAAAGATTTGCTTGTGATTTCTTTTGATTTGGCTTGATGTGCAACATTAGTTGGAAAAAAACCTTGCTTTAATATATTGTAATTTAGAATCTGTGACAATAAAATGTAAAAATTTCAAGGCACTATTTGTTATTTAGGATAGTCGTGCTTTTTATATTTGGGGTCAGTGTGATCCAAGAAAGTGAACACCTAACTCCAAATAGACAACTGGCCATTCTAAGTGTTTGTCTAAGAGACAAATTAATAATATGCATATTTGAAGTGCATTACTTTTCCTAGTCAGCAAGACTGCAATCCACAGATGACTATTCTTTAGAACCCACAATATGCTAAGGCTGTAACGGAAAGAGAAATAAATCAATACATCATACAAGGTGTGCAGACTGTGTATGTGCCCTACATAGATCTTTGTGATAGTTCATACATGTTATGTGAGTCTTGGACTCACTATTTTATGTTCAGACTTGATGTCTGCCATATTTCTCAGCTGCTAGATTGTTGGAGAATTCTGGCTGAATCTGTATCTCTCTCTGTGTTCACATTGGATAGTTTCAGCATTGTAGAAGTTAAGGTGGTTATTTCACAGTTGTTGTGTGCTTTTCTTTACCCCACAAAGTTTTTTTTTTTTGTTGTTGTTGTTGTTGAGTGTCGCTGTGTTCAGTAATTGTGTATTTCACAACATGAAAAGAAGTTTTCCCAAGCATTTTATATTTGCACCACTATAGTCCAAAGAAAGTAAAAACTTTAAAACTAATTGAAGACATTCACTTCAAATGGCAGTTTCAAGTTATGTTGACATGCTGTATGTGTTTCTGAGTTTTATGACAAAATATAACAATTTGGAAATAATTGTTTCGTTTATTTTTATACTTTTTTCTCTTCTCTGAAACAGCCAATTCATGCTGGATGTAAAAATAAAATGAGAAAGAAAATTTAAAGCTTGCTTTTAAACTGTCCATTGAAGCTTTTAATCCCCATGTTTTGAAGCTATGCCTAATGGCACATATATTGGATGTCAATACCCCATTTTCCTGTATAGTGGTACATCAGACTTTTTAGTAATCTCTTATATCCGTGAGGCATCATTGTAAGTGGTAGATAGCCAGGAAATTTCTTTCCAGCTACACAAGGCCAATAATCATGTTTGCTCTAATTAACCATTTGGTCCTTCCAGTTTCAATCGCTTCTTCTAGTCCATGATCTCCTGAACTACATGGTAAATCATGGTTGGAAATGCAAGTGCTGTGTAAGAACTTGTCTCATTGCTAGGCCAGTTAATGTTTTCCAACAGTGGTAATCACTCCTTGCAGCGTAGTCATTTTTTCTCAGTGTGCAGTACTAGACATATTATAGATGTGCATTACCAGCATCATAGCATCAAATGTAAAATTTCCTCTGTCATTTTTTGTTTATTCCTTTGTTTATTGTCTCATCCTCTGTTTTAACCCTCTCTGGTGCATCCTTTAAGTAAGGCTCATAACTTGTATTAGAAGATGGATATATAATTGATTTAAGTAACATCTTGTTGCCTTAAAATGCATAGCCAAGGCTCAAGAATAGCAATCAAGATAAATCTGTAATTTTAAAGTTGATGCAGTACCAGTGCCACTCTAGGTGAAAGGGATTCTTTTTGTTTTATTAGTAATTTTGTACTCCTTTTCAATGATGGTAGAGTCTCAGAAAATGGAGTTCATCGTGTCATGCTCTCAAGATTTAATTCAATTATACAGCAATATTTTCTGTTATGAAATTAATGTATTCAATAATTTTGATGGCTTCAGTTTCACATTTGTCCCAGGACCCAATTGTCTCCAGTTGTAGACTCTTCATATTACCATTTAAGCAGAATTCTAGCTTCACTTGCTTTTTCCCCCCATATAAAACAAAAAAGCAAACACTAGAATTACCAGAGTCTACGAAAAAACTTGTAGATCTGGCCCACCTTAAAACCGTTCTCACCTCTCCGCCAGCATCTTTTGTCTTCTAAATGTGCTGATTAAGACGAGCAGCAAGCAGCTGGCTATTCCATCCCCCACTGTCGCAGAACGTTCACTAAGTTTTCCCAGCTCCTGCCTTGTTTGATTATCTGGGAGTGACTGAACTGCTGGATTTTTAGAGTGGAAATAATAGATCGCTATTTGGAACACACGCATTTCATGTGTGTTCCGTTTCTACAGTAATCTGTGTAAACACATTTTTAAAACCGAAACGTTTTTCATATTTTAGTAGTAAATGACAAAATGTAGGCACAAACTATAGAATGTATGAAGCCTAAAGTCCAAAGATCAAATAAACACTTAAAGGAAGAGACAACAGCTTCAGTGGCATCGCGGTAAGATTTGCTGACTTGTAATCAAGAGTCCCCGGTTCAATCCCCAGTCGGCCATATTTGCCGTTTTCAGTAGTGAGCTGCTCTTTTTGTTAATATTATACAGTACACACATACATTTGGTTTGCGTCTGTACTTGCGCTGTTACACGGTGTGCGTTTATAGGACTTGTAAAAGTTAACTTTTTTTTTTAAACTTTTATTCTCTCTAAATCACGATCACGATACATACTACCGCCCCACCCAGGGATCTGACGCTGTTATTTTTCATTTGAAATGGAATAACTGGAGATGTGGGTGGTGTTTTGAGACAATGGAACTTGACATTCTGTCATCTGGAAGGATTAAAGCTGACACAGAAATGCTGGCGAATCTGCCTTCTTCGTATCTCACCGTCACTTGATTTTTTTTATTCAGTTTTATTGAGTGTTCCTGCTCATGCTGTAATAGTGTGCACCTTATGGTGTATGATGTCAAAAAAAAACAAAACAGACGTAGGTATATATGATATTTGGAATTATTCGTTTTATGACCTGTATAGTACATTTCGGAAAACTTTGTGGCACATATGCAACATTATTCATATTATTCATATTCATTCGCATAACATTTTGCAGTTTGTAATCAGTGACTGCATGTTTTTTTTTTCCCCGATCTTGCCAGTCCCCACATGTTGCTGTATGCTGTTTCTTTTGTAATCCAGGATATGCAGAGGATAGAATAGTACAGAGCAGTAACTTCAGAGCTATATGCAATCTTCAGATTCAAATGTTAATTGTTCACACACACGCAAGGATTGTCTTTTACAACGTGTGTACCTGTTACAATGTACACGCTTCTCTCTATGCTGTGGTTTCTATTACACACCTGAAAGAAAGAGACAATATATGTGAAAACATCATTGCACTAATGCAATATTATTTGAAAACGAACAGCGTCAGATCGGGTGTGGATTTATACTGGCGCTATAACTGAAAGAAAAAGAAGATCAATAGGACTGAATAAGCTCACGCGCTGTAACATCTCATCCCAAACCCCCATCTGACTCTAAGTAACAGCGCAAGTACAGACACAAACCAAATGTGATCAAGAGTCCCAGGTTTGATCCCCACTCAACTCCTATATTTGCCATTTTCAGTAGTAAGCTGCTCTTTTTGTTAATATTATACAGTACACACATGCACTTGGTTTGCATCTGTACTTGCGCTGTTACTTAGAGTCAGATTAATGTTAGAGCGCGTAAGCTTATTCAGTGCAGCAGGATCAACGCACATATTGATCTTTTTTTTTTCTTTCAGTACATGTGCCTTCCCTGTTTATTTATATAACTAGTGACTTTTCTACCTGTTTGTCTCTCTATTACACACTGCTCTGTCTGTGTGTTATGGATCTTAAAAATAACACTTATAAGGACACGTGTTCATTTTAATTGCAGTCTCAATTGCTAAAAAAATATTTTGAAAGGAGCATCCCACATGAAAATATAACGATCTCATTAACTGACAGTGCATACCAATTTATAAATTTTATGTCCGTTTGAGGTTAAAAAGAAAAAAAAAAGAGAACGCTTTCGCCTCAATGGGGAATTGAAGTCAGGTTTCTGAGGGACAGTAAACAGGAAAACAGGGACAGGAAAACTGAAACATAGACTGTAGCGAATATACCTACACTTGCTGTTTCATCAGATGTCAATTAACTTTAAAAAAAATCTGAAAAACAGAGGCCAGAAAAAAAGTGTTTTCCAATACATCATCATTAAAGTATGTTTAAATTACAGGTCAGTTAAATTACCAGAGCATACCTAGTATTAATTTTAAAAGGTGGTCTTCAGTTGTCTCTTTGATCTCTTCTACATTTGCTTAACTTTTGTAACATACTGTATATATTTTTTTTTATTTGAAGCAGTTTTCCAATATGTTTTCATTTTTATTGCTGTTGTGAACTCTACCATCAATTAAAATGTTTTGTTTCCTTACATTATCTCGGGCCTTCTGTGTAACGCATTAAAATGCAATGAAAAACTCTTGGAAATAAGCCAACCTGATTTACATTCTTGTATATTCAAAATGATAGGCTTCGGTATTTTTTAATTCCATTAAACTTTTTTTTATATTTATTTTATCAGATAATCGCAGCTTTACACTTTAGGGATTAAACATCAGTTACAGCAGCTCGGATAATTATTAAAAAGAGAATAAGCAAAAAAAAAAAAACAAACTTTTTACAGTTTTACTAAAACAAAGGTCTTATTTTATAAATTGGCATTAGCAGTTATTATCATCTAGGAAAAGCACAAGAGAGGTATTTTATATAACTACTAATTCAAGATCTTAATCTTTTCTCCATCCATCTTCCACAATTAATTTCAGGATTGTGCTGGCAAATACCAGTGCCTGTCTCAGAAGCATCAAACTCAATCTGTGGACCAACCCTGAACAGAGCACCAGTTTATTGCAGTACACGCTCATGCTAGGACAATTTAGAATTGCCAGTTAATTTGCAGCTCATTGGCATTTAAGAGGAAAACCACTGTACCCCAAAGAAAATCCATTTAGGCCATGGTAAAATGTGGAAACTCCACACTGATGTTGTTGAAATGCACAAAAAAGAGTTTGTTGACATCAACTGCCATAAATCTGAAAACAAGCATGAAGCTTGTAATAATTTCCTTGTGTTTTATAAATGCATTTAGTCCTTTGTGTGCTTTGAAGTAAATACCATCCATCCCCTTTTTACATTCCTGGCCTGATCCACTGATTGTTCGTGGTATAAACACTGGGTGCTTCATCACCCGATAACACTATTTCAACATATCTGTAACAAATAGCTAGATGAAACAAAACTGACACTTTATTAATATGTTTCTGTTACATGATTACACACAGTACACTCTTCTCTGCTTAGATGTGCATAAATATGAGTACAAAAAGTACATAAAAATCTGGTAAAAAATAAATGCTTTAAATTATTTTTAAAAGAATCAAGTTTTGAAGCCTGTTGAATATGCAGAGCTAATGAGTTAACATAACATATTAGCTGCAGAAGTAAATACTTAGTCACCTAGCAACTTGAGTTTAATATGGTAAGCCATAAATAATTCTACATTAGAAGACTCTCAGGTATGACATGGTGTGTAATAATATAACATTTTAGAAAAATATAAGGGACACTATGTTGAGGAACGCTATATGTAAGCAGAAGAATTTTTAACAGGCTACCTGTGCATGGGCTTAAATGAGGCATGAGATGTATATTTCCAAGGTTCTGCGCGAACTAAAATTCTAGCTGCAGCATTTTTAAGCATTCCTGCTTTACTTGCCCTACACTTCCCTTAATAGAACTTTTAGAATTATAATGGGCTATCCATTTAAGCACTGCTTGTTAGTGTCATTTATCTATTTTTTTTTTCTTTGAAAATATTTTCAAGTAGAGTTTAAGTGCCTTGCATAGATTCTGCACATGTATTTCTACGGTGTAAATGAAACTTAAATTTTCTATATGGAGGACTTCTATTCAAAGGATATACACCAGTAGTGATTTGTTTTATTTCAATGATTATGTAGTTTTATCAACATTTTATCCATCAGTTGGCATCTGTGAGAAGATAGCATCTGGAAGTAGTGGTCTATTGATGGTGTTAAGTGAGCTTAAATGAGTTCAGCACAGAAAAATGCTATGCTATGATGACTGTAGGAAAGAAACTCTGTAGAGATATACTTAAACTTCACAATATCACAAGCAGAAGAAATAACTTGTGTTTTCAGAATTCCTTCTCTCCTGTAGCTGAATGAATATGGTAAACATTTAAAGATAAATAGGAGAAAATATTGTCTGTGTAATCTTTTTTTTAGCTCCAACTAGTGCTGGGCGGTATACCGGTTCATACCAAAAACCGTTTTTTATTTTTGTTATGATATGGATTTTCCTTATACCGGAACACCGGTTTAAATAGCCTAAACAACATTCGGAACGTGGCGCAGCGGGAAACTGTTTAAGGGGGACCTTTTTCACTGGTGCACCGCAAAATACGCATCCAACAGAGTACATGTGTTAGTGGAGGTATTGAGCGGTGAAAATGGACAGGGAACATTCTGAAACTGAAGCTGTAGCAGACGATAAAGTTGAACATGATAACACAGAAGAACTTTTGATGAAAAATGGTGCCGTGTCTGTTATCTGTAGATACTTTGGTTTTAAAAGGTCGGATGTGGAGAATTATGTTCAAATGTATGAATACTGTTTCTATACTACTGGATAATACTGCAAGCCAAGTTGTACTTGTTTTATTTTATTTTTTTTTTCAATACTGTGTAATGTATCTGGTTACTGTGTAATACTGTGACGGTGCCGGTCCCCTACAGACTCCCTCTTCCCACATGGGAGTCTGTTGAGCCAATACCGTCGATAGTTATGACCGAGATGAGCTGAGAAATCTCATTGAAGCCAGGGGATGTTGGAAAGTGCTCAAGTGCTTTTGTTAAAAACAGTCAAAGTAAAACCAAAAGTGTCCGTTGGACAGTGTTCAGAAAAATGCAGTACCCAAATAAATAGCAAATCCATAAAGCCAGTGAAATGTGGGGATAAAATCCATAATAAATATATCCATTAAAATGCAGTCTCTCTCCTCGCCCAATCGCAAAACACCACCTTCTGTCTCCACAGCTCACCCTTCACTGGCGTTGCTGACGGAGCCTTTGCAGCACGAACTGCTTTCTGCCAACCCCTGTTTTGGCTGCCGCAACACTGCGCAGCCAGACCGTCTGAGGTCGGCACACCTCCCATCTTCCTTCGTGCTCACTCAGTCACTCCTCAGATCCATTTGGAGGTCTTACATTTCGCTCGCCCCACTCCACACGCTTACTCAGTGGGGTGAACACACCATGTGTGTTCCGTTTCTATAGTAGTCTGTGCAAACACATTTTTAAAACAGAAACGTTTTTCATATTCTAATAGTAAATGACAAAATGTAGGCATAAACTATATAACGTATGAAGCCTGAAGTCCATATATCAAAGAAACACTTTCACAAAAGGTACAAATAAGAGAACACGTGCGCTTTTATTCAAAAATATAACTGCACAAAAAAAAAAAAGCCGCGTTAGCATGCCACATTGACACTCTTACTACAACCGCCGCGGTGGTGTAATGGTATCAGTCCTGACTGGGAATCAGAGGGTGGCGAGTTCGATCCCGCACGGCTCCACTTCGAGAACTGAACTACTCTTATTCTTACAATTTTAGAATAACAACATAAATTTGATTTCAGTCTGTAACAGCCGGTGTAACTTATGATACTGGTAAAGGTTAGCTTTTTTTTTTTTTTTTTTTTTAATTCACTTTTCATTCTCGCAGTCGCATTCAGAATCAATCCATACAACCCCATCTGACACAGCTGTTTTCACATAAATAAAAGTGCACTTTTATTCAAGACTATAACCGAAGAATAAAGAAAGCAAGTTACAGTTGGTGGTTGATACGACAGCTTGCGTGGTGCAATGCTAAGAACTGCTGATTTCCGATCCGTGCTATATAAAATCATCACATTCAAATATTAACAGTTCCCACACACCCAAGGTCCGCCATTCCTACATTTACGACATGTGTACTTGTTGCAGTGTACACACCTCTCTGTGCTATGGTTCCTATTACAGTGAATGAGCACCTGACACTGTACTTTCTTCCCTGGGGGAAGCTGAGGTCTTAGAACGGAAGTTTGTTGATGCTGTATCATCTTTTCTTTTTCCATCGCCTTTTCCTGTAAGAAGCGACGACGAAGTTCCTCTGCAAGGTGAGCCATGAACACTCTTCTTTTCTCAGTGGAGCCCGTGCATGCCTTATACAGTACGTGTGCGTTCATCGCTGCTAGGTCAAGGATGTTGTAGAACACAGCAACCGGCCACCTGCGTGTTCCTGTTCGCACTGAATAAGCACGCGCCTTCTGGTCCATGATGTCAACGCCACACTGGGGGAAAAAAGAAAGACAAATATATGTGACATTTTGAAGAAATCATTTTATCACCAGAATAGCACCAGAATACTTCGTTACACTAATATTTGTATATATATGTATTGTAAGAAAGGACAACGGACCTTGGTTGGAAACAGTTGCTCATCAACTGTAATATGCTGCCCTGGGTTGTAACTCAGAACACAGTTCTCAACAAAACGTTGCCAGATGTCCGAAATCCTAGCAAATCTGTTGTTTTTCACACGTTCTGCACGGGTGTCTTTGTTGTCAAAGCGCAAATGCCGCATGATAGTCTGATATCGGTGCCGGGGCATCGTATCTTTGATTGCCGGTACAACAAATAGTTCTGACCAGGCATCAGCCACAGCACCAACTGTAGTCATCGCTGCTCTTGTCAAAAGAATGGAGATAAATGCCATCAGTTCAGAGAGGGAGAGGCTCCAGCTGGGGTCTGCTCTGTGACCTTCGTGGACTGTGCAATCTCTGATTGTCAACAACATACCTATGTCGATCAAACACAAGAAGCTCTGCAGTCGACTGGTTACTTTACGCTGTAGGAAGATAAGTAAATAAATAAAGGTAAATACATAAACAACATTCGATGCATCTTTTATATAAGTAACATAAAAATGTTTTTCATATACAGACCATCAAAAAACATTATTGAAATCAGGACTTAGCACGATACCTTGGCGAGCTCCGTAGGTCCGGCTGCTTCGCTGAAGGACATGTGTGTGACAGATCGACTGGCAGGACAACGCCCAACTTCTTGCTGTATCCAAATGGTGCCATCTTTTGCCTTTATGCCTGGTGCAGCTGTGCTGTTCTTATGTTGGACTGGACGTTTCTTGCGGGGAGGGCTTCTGTTCTCTTTGTCTGATATAGAATCCTCATCTGGGCTCTCCTCTGTGTCTGTCTCGTCGTCTTTCTCGATATCGAAAATAAGTTCCTCGCCACCGTCTGAGTCGCAATCGTCCATTTCTTGCAGCAGAGCCAAAGCCTCCGAAGGGGACAACCTCCTCTTTAGTGACAGAGCTATGGCCATTGCGGTGTCTGTTTGCTCAAAATAATAATCAAGCACAACTGATTCACCTATGTTTGTGTGTCAGGTTTTATCTCGCCACATCAGAGAATTCCACATCTGAGAATTCCTTGCAATTTGCAGCTCCATTCATTATCTCAAAACACCACGCAACATCAAAGTAATTCCCAGTTATGTCCACCACTCACACTCACACCCACGCCCATAACCATACAGAAGTGATTCATTCAAGTTTATGTGTCAGCTTTTTATCCCGCCACATCTGAGAGTTCCCTGTAATTTGCAGCTCTATTCAGTATCTCAAAACACCATGCACATTCACAGTAATTCCCAGTTATGTCCACCACTCACACCCACGCCCACATTCCACATCAGAGAATTTCCACTTCCAGCATAAATTCACACCTGATCTGACGCTGTTCGTTTTCAAATAATATTGCATTAGTGCGATGAAGTTTTCACATATATTGTCTCTTTCAGGTGTGTAATAGAAACCACAGCATAGAGAGAAGTGTGTACATTGCTTTTTACAGGAAAAGGCGGTGGAAAAAGTGCATTGGTACGAGAATGCAGTCACGAGTATACTGCAGAGCTATAGTGCGTCTTTATGTGAAAACAGCATAAATAATGTGAAATCATTCTCTCCTCTGCATGTCCTGGAGTACAAAAGAAACAGCATACAGCAACATGTGGGGACTGGCAGGAACACTCAGTAACACTGAATAAAAAGAAAATCAAGTGACGGTGAGATACGAAGAGGGCAGCTTCGCCAGCGTTTGTGTGTCAGAACCCTTTTGGGGGGGGGGGCGGTAGTATGCATCGTGGTACACTGCAGAGCTATAGCGCGTCTTTATGTGAAAACAGCTGTGTCAGATGGGGTTGTATGGATTGATTCTGAATGCGACTGCGAGAATGAAAAGTGAATTAAAAAAAAAAAAAAAAAGCTAACCTTTACCAGTATCATAAGTTACACCGGCTGTTACAGACTGAAATCAAATTTATGTTGTTATTCTATAATTGTAAGAATAAGAGTAGTTCACTTCTCGAAGTGGAGCCGTGCGGGATCGAACTCGCCACCCTCTGATTCCCAGTCAGGAACTGATACCATTACGCCACCGCGGCAGTTGTAGTAAGAGTGTCAATGTGGCATGCTAACGCGGCTTTTTTTTTTGTGTGCAGTTATATTTTTGAATAAAAGCGCACGTGTTCTCTTATTTGTACCTTTTGTGAAAGTGTTTCTTTGATATATGGACTTCAGGCTTCATACGTTATATAATTTATGCCTACATTTTGTCATTTACTATTAGAATATGAAAAACTTTTTTGTTTTAAAAATGTGTTTGCACAGACTACTATAGAAATGGAACACACATGAAATGCGTGTATTCCAAATAACGCTATATTATTTCGACTCTAAAGCTCCACTTCAATCCCAGATAATCAAATCAAGGCAAGGCATGAGCTAGGAGAAGTTCGTTCTAAGTCGGTGGGGGGATGGAATAGCTGGCTGCTAGTAGCTTGTGTTTATCAGCACATTTAGATGACAAAAGACTCAGGCGGAGAGGTGCAAACGGATTTAAGATGCGATTTAAGGTGGGACGGATCTACGAGTTTTTTCGTAGGCTCTGGTAATTCTAGTGTTAATGACGGTTCAGTTGGTAAAGATGTCATCTCCAAGTTGCACTTGTTTTATTTTAGTTTGGTGAATGCTGTGTAATGTACGTGGGCTTGAAGTTTTGATGTAATAGTATTATTACTGGAAGTTGCACTATTATTTATTTTATTGTTATTATTTATTAGTTTATATATTATGCAGTTTAATGATGGTAAAGTTGTTTAAAAAGTCACTTTAACATGTCAGTGGACAGAGATTGTTAACATTAACAAAGTGTAGTTGGTTTACAAAAAATATTTGCCATTTATTCCTTTTCTGAGACATGTTCAGTGCAATACAACTAAATGCCTCTTTGGATGGTTGACAATTTGTTGTCAAAGTTTTAGTTTAAGCGGTTTGCAAAATTTGTTCAATAAAATGGTTCTATATTTTGACAGCAACTGTCATGCAGTGTGATTCCTTCTCTTTATTAGTGCCCCCCCCCTCCTTTGAAAACTATCACTTTATGGAGCCATGCAAACCTGTATTAATACTTGTGTGCACATTAAAATGTTTTTTTGTACAATGTACAATTCTCATGACAGTGGAATAGGTTATTCTTATCCAGTCTACTGCAGTAATTGCAGTGGAAAATGTGATTAACTCATGCATGGGGAAAAAAATACCGTTGAATACTGTGAAACCGGTACAATCTTGAAAAATACCATGATATAGAATTTTGGTCATACCGCCCAGCACTAGCTCCAACGTATTTGATTTTATAGTACGTCCAGATGAAAATAGATATCATATATTTGCTTCCTATCAATTTGGCCACCTTCAGTTTTCATCTGCTTCAGCTGGTGGTGAATTTAGTCATTTAAAAAGGTGAAGAAAAATGTTATCAGTCAAGATGAGACCTAAATTTTAAAAAGTTCTTAAAATACTTCCAAACAATCATTTTCTGTTTCTTACAACTAGCAGAAACAGTGTTCCTTCAAGATCTGATTTAGTAACTCTCTTCACTCGCTTCAGCTCCAGTCTGCTTTGGTTTTGTTGAGTTCTTTGCTGTTCCACAGAATGTGCTTATTATACTTAAGACCGCACTACATGCCTTTTACATCTTTAATTCATATTAATATCCTGTAAGGTAGGCACTATTGTAAATTTTAATGGAAACTTTTCACATTAAAAATTATTGTGGAAACTAGCATTAAAGCAGTAGTAAGGTACTACATTGCCTTTGATAGATGGTCTGTCCACTCATTGGAACCAATGCTATGAATGATATACATTACCTATTATCCTCCCATGTTAAGTAGTTAAAGATTTTAAAAAAGGTATTCTTGAGAATTAATCTTTATGATATCAAACTGCCTTAGCCAAACCACTTATAAACAGTTAACTTAAAAAAAAATGTTTCTGTCTTGTAATTCTTGTACAGAATTTATACACCTGTGTCATGTACATAATCCAGGTTTGGTATCCATAGTTATTCTGTTTGATTTGAACTACTGATTTGCAAGAGTTTGTTGTAATATGCAACCCTTTTTAGTACCATCCCTTTTTTGATTCAAGGTCTTGAAGAACTAGTCCTGTCAGAGATCAGCTCACCTAGTCGCACACAAACAGGAGACAGCAGCAGTGTGTCCTCATTCAGTTACCGAGAAATGATGAAAGAGGGACCAACGCAGCAAAGTGGAAGTAAGGTATGTTGTTGCTGTTTATTGAGGATGCGAAAGAAAAAGAAGTTCTACAGTATATAGATGTTCTTGTCAAAGTTGTATATTTGTTGAATATCATTAAAAACATTTAAATGTCACATTTTGTGTTTGTAGAGGAATAAAATTTAAAAGGTTTTAATTGTTTTCACATTGAGTGATGTTTAAATGGTTTTAGATGCCTTCATGTTTAAGAAAATAATCTTAGGAAGTTTGTTTAACAGAGTTCTGTGTATCATTTTATTAGTAAAACCAAGTAAATTTATTCTGTTATTGCATACTAGGTAACGAATCAACAATGATCATACAGCAAAAAAATCTTTGAAAATTTTTACACAATTGAAGATAAGTTTTAAAAAATAAGTAATATAGTAAAAAGATACTTGAGGTAAACTACCTGAGGTTAATGTATTTTTGCATTTTCTGAAATGCAATAGAAAATTAACTAGAATGCATTAACACTAGAATCCCTGAAGCCTACGAAAAAAACACACAAACCCGGCGCACCTTAAATTCCTTCGCACCTCTCCATCAGTGTCTTTTGTTTTGTAAATGTGTCAATCAGCACAAGCAGCAAGCCATTTGCTGTCTCATTCCACCACCCATCCCCTTGACGGAGCTCAACTTGGGCAAAAAGATCTCCCAGCTCAAGCCAAGGCTCCTTATCTGCGTGTGAGATACCTGGAGGTGTATAGTGTAAAAAATATAGTGTGTCATTATTTGGAACACATGCATTTCATGTGTGTTCCGTGTCTGCAAAGATCTGGGTAAGTGTAGGATGAAAAGAAATAAATACGAGGCAAGAAATGCTGAACACATACCTAGAGCAGAAACATTTTCCATATTGTATTATTTACCCTATACACCTCCATCTCGTAGGCTTCTGGAATTCTAGTGTTAATTTGCAGAGCAAAATTGTTTTATTAAGAAGCCATTTTCTGACATATGATGTAAATGATAGGTTGAAAATTAATTCCGTATGTTTATTGTCATGGTGTTGTTGCTTACTAAAGTATTATATTGCAATACAGATAGACCTTTTATACTTTCATTTACATTTATAGTTTAACTGCTCTAGGTCTATACTGAAATTTATAAAATAGTGTGCACTTAATAAAATATTAGATGTTTTGACTGGCTGTCCTCTTCTGCTTCTGATCTCTTTTAATCTGCAATTATCAGCCTCAAAATGTTATTTTCTACTTTCACCCATTTATTTCTTACCATATTTGCAGTTTGAATATAGTACAGTTCAACAAAAATGTAGGTTGGAGTGGCCTAGCAAAAAATTATTGCCCAAATTTGTTGCAGTTTGATTCAAACTTACTGCATGTATAGAAAGTTTTTTTCTATACATTTAAATTTACATTTATTTGTTTATCAGATGGTTGTATTCATCTAAAGCAACTTACAAAGGAGCTCAAAATAAGTGTTTATGATCAAATATTAAAGGTAAATCAAGACAAAGCAGGAAAAAAACTGTAATAATGTTCAGCATTATATATGTAAAACAAGTCAGCAGTGCCCCAGTTGGAAACTTGGGACATCCATAATAAGTTATATTGAGCCTTTCTAGTCCTTACAGAGAAGTAGCAGACCCTACCCCACGGAACCATGGAGGAGACCAGCAGGAGCAGAAGATGAAAATATAATGTTAAGTGCAGTCTCCTCATGCAGCAAGCCCCCAGACATTCAGTTACCTACTAGTTTAGTAAATGAGATTTAATTTTCAGTATTTCATTTGTAAAGCAAAGCACATAAGTACTGTTGGTTTCTGAATTTATATACAAGAGCCTACTTAGCAAAATGACCTTAGTGAAGCAATAATGTCTACATTTCCAACACTAATGATGCATGCGCAATAGACCTCCTCACAACAAAAACAACTTTTTTTGTTGGTAAACTTAACAAATTATGACAGTTTTTCAGGCTGATAAAGTAGGATAAAATGGCTGAACGTTGTCTTTTTGATTAAGGCGTTGTCTTTTTTGTGGAAGGGCTGCGTTTTGAAGTGTCACTGTCTTTAAAGCTTTTTATACCTGTTATCACAAAAAAGTAAAATAAATAAATAAAAATCTCTATATATCTATATCCATCTATATATACATATATATCTATATATCATACATGTACTGCAGTTAGAATTTTATTTTACTATATATAACTAACAGTAAACTTGAACTTTAACTTGACATTTAGACATGCCTAATTTAATCCTATATCCTGAGATCAGATATTATTCTTCACTCCTGATAAAGCAGTATAGTCAGATCCTCTTTTTTTGTGTACATTTCATCTATCATCTTCCAAAACTGTTTTTTATGGTGAATGTTGCGGTTGCAGCAGGCCAACCAAGTCACCCTAGACCACCCTGTCTGTCTTAGCACAAACGTTTCTGCCAGAATCATGTTTCAGTTAGGACAGTGAATGGCTTTTTAGTGTGGCTCAAAGATTTATAGATAAGAAACGGACTGATCTGTGTTTGACCTAAAATGTTATTGTCTTTTTAAAAAGAACCTGCCCTTTTTTTTTTTTTATATATATATAAAAGCTTAGTAAATCAGGATATTTATTTCATTTGCCAAAAATACAGTCAGGCTGCAGATTTTTTGATTGAAATTTCATTTTTTTAAAAGAGTTTGTATTCATTGTTGTCTACACCTAAAATATTTATATGAATTATTGTTAATTTTAATAAATATTGATGATGATGGAACATTTTTTTTCTTGAAAAGGCAATATGTTCACTATCCCTTATTAGATAATATTGTACTGTTATCATATAGTTGTTACTGAAAATGTCACATCATTCTTTGTATTTCTAATAAGACTCCTTGTTCAGCACTTGGTATCAGCCTGCAATGTGTATTAAGTACTCCGTATCAGTTATAAATGGTATCTGTGATTCCTTACTTACTTTTTTACGTTTACAAAGCTGGAATCTAAGGAAATATAAATTGAGTTAGCGGAAAATATGTTTTGTCAAAGTCTAGTTGACCAAAGCCAACTTGCCTCCTGTCACTTTTTCCCCAGTAGACATGTACAGTGAAGTAAGTAAGCACAAAGCCTGCCTCGAGGAACAAACAAGCAGCCTGAGGCTGCTTCCATGAGGAATTTCAGAGCTTAGCCAAAAGTTACCCAAATGGAATTGTTAGAAGTGCTTCATACCAAGTGGGGCATTGAGCTTAGATTGGGGAGTTGAATTGGGGCAAGACCGGGGTTTTGAAAGAGATCGAGTATACTGTAGCACCGGCAGGCATTCATGTCTGTTTAGGAGGGTTCAGAATGGCCTCAGGTAACTTGTTTTGTCCATCCTGTTTTGTTTCATGTTTTTTGAGAACATCCTTTTGAGAGAATAAATGATAACTTTTTATATTTGTGGTTACGTTACTGTTGATATATGCATATTTTAATCATTTTTTTATATTACTTCAAGCTTCTGTCAATTAGGTTTATTTCTGTAGCATCTATTTATTCATGTCTACAGAGAAGCATCCCCTCACACTGAAATTTTAAACAATTTAAACATTCCACATCAACTGTATCTCAGAACAAAAAAATCCTTCAAATAAGCTTACATCCCTAAGCTGTAGGATACTTTTAATATAAGTAAAATTAAAGGTGCAATCATAAAAAAGGCCAAGTCACAGTTCCCATTTTTACAGTTTTGACTTTTCCAATCACTGGAGATGCCTTTTGCCTAATTTATATGATAGAGACTAAAGGTCTGCATTCTTGCAGAAACCTCATAATACCATGGGACCCAACCAAAAGGTTTTGTGATGTGAAACTAAACTTAAGAGCATACACAAGTAGTTATACTTTATTTTGGTGGTCAGAAGCAGATGTTCAATTCTGAAACATGTTCACTGTATTAGTGCATGCCGGATAAGAAGCACGTGTCTGTGACAGGGTGACATCTCTCTTTTTTTTTTTTTTTTTATACCGAGTTTTCAAAAAACTATTACAAATATTGTGGTGCTTGTGCATAGAAGTTGGTAATGGCAGATGCAGATAGTGATAACTGATTGGAGATTTGTTTTCTTTTTCTTCAACCATTCTAGATTCTGCTGTTCTAAGAATTCACTTAGCCTAAGTTCCTAATTCATGCATACTTTTGAGGGGAATGTGATCAGGACCCAGATCAACTGATCACTTGTTTTCAAATAGAAAATGTGTTTCATATATAAATACAAAAGAAAAATGCATAATTTAGTATGTCACATTATAAGAAGTACATTATCTAAAATTGAATTGGATAGAAATAAGAGTCCTTTTGCAGCTAGTATACATGTACCTAGTAACAAAAATAAATAGCAACATTTGGAAAATTTGGAGCCTGTCTTGGGCTCATTCAGAGTAAGAACATGAATCATTCTTGTGGATTAAATAAACATGGATTAAAAAAGGTTTTGTTATATTTTCATGCTCGATGTACATCATATTTATGTACAATGTAAGAATGAAAATGATAGTATTTTTCAAAGCCTTAAACAAATAATAGCTGTTTTAAAATATTCACCTATTTCTAACCTGACTAGGTTCATGTCAAATGAATATGAAATGGAACAGGCTTGCTTTTTCACTGAATGTATTGCTGTCATGCAGGGTGAAAGTTGTTACAGTAATTTATACTTGCTAAAATAAAAACATAAGCTGTCAAAGTTACTCAGTATAAAATACAACTTGCAATAGTAGACTTCTTTGCAAATGGCTGTTTATTGGTGATAACTGTGGAAAATACACTCAACTGCAAACTGATCAAATATAATCTTTAGGTATAGGACTGTAGAATTACGATTTTTGAACACTCTTTTTAAACTAGTGGAATTATGCATAGAGCACAGTTGATGTTCTATGTAGAATATATTTTTATCACGTTACAGTGTTAGTGTAAACACTGTCTTTTGTCCTGCTTTTTCATACATTTAGTTTTCTTGTGTAGAGTGAACAGTAAAGTCTAAAAATATAAGAAATGGTTATAATATAGTCCTTTCATGAACGCATTTCTTTTACAACATGAAAGTTAGAGACTTCTCCAAAAAGAACCTTGTTTGACTTTTCTGTGCACCCCTTTGTATCTACTTTCAAAACCTTACAGTTTAATAGCAGTAGTATAGATAGTATCTTGTAACTTCATCTGCTCTTTCAAAAACTAAGCCTTTTTGGAACTAGAGTTAGTGTTAGAAGTGTAGTCTTTCAAGGAGTTTTTCTGATGATTTTTCTGATGATAAATTGAAACTAGGTACCAATAATACACTTAATTTATGAGAAGCCTGGTCTAATCTAACATGGAATTGTGCATTGTACTGTTCATTTGTACGTTGCATTTTTCCCCACGAGTTGGGTTATCTGAAACTCCAGCATGCATTGGGACAGTTTGAGACCAAGTGTGAAGTGACAAGGGTAAGGATCAGCACCTCCAAATCTGAGGCAGTGGTTCATAGTAGGAAAGAGAGAGACTGAATTCTCTTAAGTGGGAGGTGAGTTACTGCCTCAAGTGGAGGAGTTTAAGTACTTTGGGGACTTGTACACGAGTGAGGTAAAATGGGATGGTGAGATAGATAGATAGATAGACAGACAGATAGGGACAGTAAGCACAGAGGTTGTGGGTACAAGTGATTGAAATGAGCTTTATCAGCAGGATGGCTTGATTCTCCCTTACAGATAGAAGCACAGACATCCGGAAGAGGCTCAGAGCAGAGCCGCTGACTTTCTGCATCGAGACAAGCTGACTTAAGTAGTTTCATGCATCTGATATGGATGCCTCCCCGGCACCTTCCTATAGAGGTTTTTCAGGCACGACCATCTTAAATCAGATTATATTTTACCAGATTATATCTCCCAGATGGTCTGGGAACGCCTCGGGGTCCCACAGTATGAGCTGGCAAGTGTGGCTGAGGTAAGGTGCATTTGGGCCTGATTGCTAAGACGGTCACCCCCACGATAAACAGTTGAAAAACAATCGATTATACAAAATGTATCCCAGTTATGAGCACTGTTGTCAGGTGCCTGTTTCCTTGGGTCATACACCATATAGCCAAATGTTTGTGGACACCTAACCATAACTTTTATGAGCTTGTTGGACATCCAGTTCTAAAACCGTGGGCAATGAAGTGGATTTGTCCTCCATTTGCAGCTATAACAGCCTTTACTCTTCTTGAAAGGCTTTCCGCTAGATTTTGGCGTGTGTCTGTGGGAATTTGTGCCCATTCAGTCAAAAGTTCATTTGTGAGATCAGGTCCGGATGTTGGACTAGAAGATCTAGCTCACAATCAGTGTCCCATTTCATCCCAAAAAGTGTTCAGTAGGATTGAGGTCAGAGTTCTCTGCAGGCCACTTGAGATTGGAGTGGCCAAACTCATCAAACCATGTCTTTATGGACATGGCTTTGGGCAAAAAAAGAAGCACATTCATGCTGGATCAGAAAGGGTCCTTTCCCAGACAGTTGTCATAAAGCTGGAAGCACACAATTGTCTAAAATGACTTTGAATGCTGTAGCATAAATTGTACCGTTCACTGGAACCAAAAGGTTTAGCCCAAGGCCAGAAAAACAGCCCCAGACAATTATCCTTCCTCCACCAATCTTTACAGTAGGCACTGTGCAATCCAAAAAGCATCATTCTCCTGGCATCTGCTAAACCCAAATTTGTCCATCAGACGGTCCAATAGTGAGGCAGAGAGTATGCAAACAACTGTGAGGAGGGCCCCAGGAGGAGAGCGTACGGCTGATACTCGGGGCTGCTGAAGTCATTCATCTCGGGGAACTGGAGTGATCAGGAGTGAGAGCGACTCTCCACGGAAGTCTGAGAAGGCAGTGGGAGTCAGAGAGGCTCGGATTGGGAGCCATACTGTGAGCTATGGACAGCAAGGACCCGAGCCTGGGTCCTGGTGGGGAGCCTTGCAATTGAGTCATGGAGCAACAGGCACCTGGGCCTACCGTTTTAAGAATGATGGCTGTACCTGTTGATTTAGTGTCTTCTCCTTCTGCAAGGTCCAGTCAGGGTAAAGGTAGGAGATGCTAGGATAATAGAGTTGCACCAGAGCTCAAAGGTTGTTAAAAGGACAGCTTCCTGCATTGTCTTTTTAACCTCTGTTTTAATGGATTTATTTATTTGATTGTTTTTAACCTCAACTGGACACTGTTTTTATTAATTATTTATTTCTTTATTGACTTTTGAAGCACTGCACTGTTTCGTACACTTCGGTTTAAGATTTTTAATAAAAGCACTGTTCATTTTCACACCTACCCCGTGCTTTGTGTGTTGTGTCCTCATTCGCTAGCTCATTCCTCAGGTACATTACAGATGGTAACGGGTTCAAGAGACTCCCTGGAAGGACTCTGTTATGAGTGATGCAACATAGAATAGATGAGTTTTACACACTTTTGCACTTCGGTACTCAGAAGCCCCATTCTGTCAGTTTGAGTGACCTTGTTGCTCCTTTGCATTTCCACATCATTATAGTAGCAATTGCAGTTGACTGAGGCAGATCTAGCAGGGCAGACTTGTGGCAAAGCTGTCATCCTATAACAGTGCTAGGGAATCAATTCCTGGACGGGTTTATCCATTCCCGGGAATTCGGGAATCCCACATGTCATTCCCGGGAATGACACAGGGCACGAGCATCTCACATGTGAACGGTTTTACATCGAGCAACACTTGTTTTTAATAAAACTACTGCAATATGTTGACACTAATAAAAGACTAACCTTAACTACAAGCCATTCATGCTGTCATATAAGTACATGTATCTAGTTAGTTGCAGTAATAAGAGAGTACAAAGCACAATGTGTCGAGCGTGCGGTTGTCCAGGCGAGAGTGCACCTTCGTGCAGAGTACACCAGCCGCTGAGAAAGCACGCCCTGCCTCCACTGAAGTAGGTGGCACAGTCATCAGATGCTGATACACTTGTTCTAAACAATGCCCGCGCTTGCCGTTGCTCTGAAACACTGGCATTTCAGCTTTTACTGATGCATCCAGTTTCTTGTCATCATTCTGTGATGGCAAGTTTCTTAGCACAGATAATGCGGATGCAACAGACTGACGCATTGCAATTTCAGGTTCCTGTTCAAAGCTGTCAACAGCATAGACATCAATGAACTCTGCCCCGTCCCCGCATTCGTAAGCTGCAGAGTGCAGACTCCTCCTAGTCCACTGTGCTCAGTCAGCCGGGAGACTGACTGCTGCTGGTCCGTTGTTGACTGAATTAATCGGCGACACACTGCACTGTGGGCCAAAAAACCGTGCCACTTAATTATTTTCAACTATAACTCTGTTATTTCTTGATCGATTTTTACACTTTTACACGCTATATATGCAAGCTTGGCCGTTCCTGTTTTCCCGGGAATTACAGCAGTTTCATCCCCGGGAATGAAAAATGTCCGGGAATCCCAGGCAAACAGTGCCACATTTAAATTCACTGCTCTCAGTATTCACTGCTCTTCAGTATTGCCCATTCTACTACAAATCTTTGTCAATAGTGATTGCATGACAATGTGCTTGATTTTATGCACCTGTTACCAATGAGTTTGGCTGAAACACCTGAACCTAAGCTGGAGTGGTGTACACATACAATTGCCCATATAGTGTATGGGAGGGTAATTGCTCTCACGTCAACCTTATCAGAATAAGATTTTCTGTTAATCAACAAAAACTATTTTTGGAATCACAAAAAATGCCATACTGAATAACATCTCTGTGTTGAGATGCGCTCGATGTGACTTTACATCATTATGAACAGTTTGGTAATTACGCTATATTACTGGCACATCGAAATATTAAACTTGAAGAATATTAACCTGCCTAAATCATACAGTGGAAACACAATTATTTTTTACATAAATTTAAAAATAAAAATCATATTCACTTAAAGAACTGTCCAAAGTTTGGAATTTGGTGAGCATGTATTAATGATGTTATTAATTAAGCATGCAGAGACTGTAATAACCTTTTGATTTCCTCACAATCAATGAATGAGTAGTACATACCAAGTCATCTGATTACTGTACACTAAGATGAATAGAGAAGTAATCATAATAAGTGTTGCCTATAATAGTTTTGTAATAGTTGATTAGTTTGTTGGGAGTGGCTGGTCATTGTCAAAGTAGTAAATGACAATTTTCAAAATTCTTATAAATTATGTTACAGCAGTTTTTTATGTTACCAACTAGTCATTTAGCCCGTTACAATAACGGGCGCGAGAACAGTAGTGCATAAACATTAGTAGGAACAGTCTATATTAAATGGCAAGGGACTTTGACCTCATTCTTTTTGTTGGTCGTATTTTTCTTTCTTTCAGCCTTTCTTTTGTTGATGTTTACTTGCTGAGCTGACCGTTCTTCGTGGGCTGCCGCCGTGTATTGTGTGTCTTTAATTTTCTGTGACAGTAATACTGTCTTGTATGTCCGCTGGCTTGTACGTCCGTAATATACCTCTAATTTTCTCTGGCGGTAATACAGGCGTGCACGTCGGTAATATGCCTTTAATCTCCTCTGACAGTAATACTGGCTTGTATGTGGCTGTAATATGCGTCACTGTATTGTGTACCTTTAATTTCCTCTTGCAGTAATACTGGTTTGAATTTCCATAAAACGCCTGTAACTTTCTTTGACAGTAATATCGCGAATCACACCGTGCCCCGCGCATGCGCACTTCACCAGAAGACACACACACACGGACACCTGGACGCACAAAGGGATTTTATTAAAGAGGATTATATGAAACATGAAATCTGTTTAGACATGATGATGAAAATTTATTTTGTGGAAACTATTTTACATCTTAGAAGCTGAATACCAAAGTCAACTTGCGTTCTGTAGGTTTACATTTAATAATCATGGTATGTGTAATTCTTATTTTTATCTTATTGAATGAAAGAATTGTATTGCCTTAATGAATTCAGTGTGAATGAGCCATGCTTTTTATATGTTTTGACAGACTCTGGAGACTTTTTATTGTTTAAGATAAACTATTTTGTTTCAGTCTAACACCAGCAGCCCCCAGTCACAACGACCAGCAGATCTCTCTGATGATGAGATTAGTGAGCTGTTCCAGCGTTTGGCTGAAGTCCAGCAGGAAAAATGGATGCTTGAAGAGAAGGTAAAGTCTGCTACCAGTTTTGTTGATTGCACATACTAGCATTTTGTTGTCTTCTTTTTCTTATATTTTGGCACACTCAACCACACTTTCATTACTTTGTGTTCTGCAGAGGTGTAGTTAAGTGTATTTACTTAAACAGATTCTTAATTTTCTTAACTCACATGCTACAGAAGTGGATAGATAACATACTATTGTGTAAAGTAAAACACCTACACACTGCATATAAGATCTTTCTCTTGTTGTGAATCTGGCTGGCCCTGTTGCAGTACACCTATAATTTCAAATTTTTAACACCGTCTATACGTTCATTGACTGCAAACGAGGACCTGCTTTGTGATCTTTAAATAATTCTATTGTGATTCTGTTACCAAACAGGAAGTTCAAGCTATACAAAATGTCAATAATTTTAATTTTAAAGACTTCATTATTAAATGAATTTAATGATAAATATTTAAAACTCAAAATCAGAACATAATACCCAATAATAATAATTAAAAGAATAAGAGAACCAAAATAAATTAACAAAACTGGAAAGAAAATAATTACTGAGTCAAGAATCCACCATCCAAATGTTCAACATTATCAATTCCAAAAATAGTCATTAGAATAGCCACTTACACCTTCTCACATGTCTCCTTCGGTGTGAAGAATTAATTACAAATGCTAGTGGTCACAGTTTTATGCTGATTCATGATGTAATAACTTTTCTTTTTAAGATTCACTGGCAAGCTCTGCACCAGCAATCGGAATCTGTCCAAATTTCGTAAACACCAGGAGTAACTCTACTCCATTGGGCCCTTGAACAAGACCCTTAAGTTGCAATTGTTTCGTCCTGGGTATGACATTAATCTGCATCCAGCACTACAAGCAGGTCCTCCAACTTGCAATGAAAATGTGGAGGTTGGCGGTAGGATTGGCGCTCTAGACACCGTTTGAATAAATAAATAAATAAACTCACACTGTTGCCATGTGGTGCTGAGGGTGTCACCTGTTGCACAGCTGCACTTGGGCCTAATCCAGATGGTTTGTCAGGTGGTAGGTGCAGCAACATACTGTAAAATCAGCGCATGCTCCTGACCTCTCTCTCTCTCTCTCTCTCTCTCTCTCTCTCTCTCTCTCTCTCTCTCTCTCTCTCTCTCTCTCTCTCTCTTTGATTAAAAGGTTGTAATTAGGATGATAAAAGCGGTCCTGTTTTCAAGTTTACTAAGATCTTGTGGCAAGTAAGTTTACATGAAAAACGAACCAAAAAAAGATTTGCCTCAGTTGCATGATAATTTTTTTATGCGTTGCAACTGTGTTTGTTAAAATTTAATACTAGAATTACCAAAGCCTACAGAAAAGCAGCAAGCAGCCTGCTATACCATTCCCCCCACCACCGCAGAAAAGGCAAGAAGTTCTCCCAGTTCAAGCCTTGATTATCTTGGAGTGAAGTGCTGGAGTTTTAGAGGGGAAATAATAGATTGTTATTTGTTGTAGACACGGAACATACTATTCCAATCTATGTAAACACATTGTTAAAACAGAAACGTTTTTCATGTTTTAGTAATAAATGACAAAATATCAACGTCAATTGTATAATGTGTGAAGGCTGAAGTCCAAATATCAAATAAACACTTTTACAAAAGGTGCAAGTGCAATACAACCGCTTCGTTAGTGCAATGGTAAGAACTGCTGACTTGTAATCAAAGGGCCGCGGGATCGATGTCTCGCAAATATACCATTTTGAGTAGTGAGCTGCTCTTACAATAAAAACATACATTTGATTTGTACGTGTAACAGCCAGTGTAAATTTATAGTTCCTTTAAAAGTTTTTTTTTTTTTCCCACTTTTATTCTCTGGGACTTTTATTCTCCTTCCTACATTTATGACCTGTGTACCTGTTGCATTGTAAATGAAGGCAAGAAGGCAGATTCATCAGCATTTGTGTGTCAGCTTTTATCCCTCCAGATCAAATAAAAACTTAACAGCGTCTGATCTGGGAAGGGGGGTTGTTTTATGATTGTGACTGAGAGAATAAAGGGGGGGGGGGGGGGGGGAAGCTATCTTTTACAAGTACTATAAATTTACACCAGCAAATCAAATGTTTTTATTGTATAATATTAACAATAAGAAGCATTTTGTTGTTTATTACTAAAACATGAAAAAGTTTCTGTTTTAACGATATGTTTACATAGATTGTTGTAGACATGGAACACACATGAAATATATGTATTCGCAATAACAATCTATTATTTCCCCTCTAAAACTCCAGCATTTCACGCTAAGATAATCAAGGCTTGAACTGGGAGAACTTCTTACCCTTTCTGCGGTGGTGGGGGGAATGGTTTAGCAGGCTGCTTGCTGCTTGTCTTGATCGACACATTTACAAGACAAAAGACGCTGATGGAGAGGTGCAAAGGGATTTAAGGTGGGACGGTTTACAAGTTTTTTCGTATGCTTTGGTAATTCTACTATTAACCAGCCACATTTCAGATTATGTATAAAAAAAATTCTTTCATGTGATAATCTATTGAAGAGATTAATTTTAGAAGTGAATAAAATCAGATGTTCCCTTGGAATTTCTCTCCATGTTTCTTTCTTGTTTAGAGCCAAAATAACTGCAGTTCATAACTGAACAGGAGGTGTTATTTTTGAAAGGAATAGATCAGGAGAGGGAATAAATAGATTAGAATGTTATTATACAAGGGGGCTCCGCCCACTGCTCGCTTCGCTCGCCTACCCCCGGTGTTTTGAACCCGTGCCCGCTGGTCAGCTGTAGTTTCAGACGCGCGTTGTAGGAGCTTGCGTTGTTTTGAACCCGTGCTTGCCCTGCTTCTGCGGTTTGAGACGCGCGTTGTAGGCGTATATCCGTCAGTTGAGCTCGTTCGGTTTGAACCCGTGCCTGTTTTGCCTACGCAGTTTCAGACGGTGGATAGGAAATAAAGAACGCATTGTATGGCAAATCACAAAGATTTATTGGAATATCTCTTTATATACAATATTTGTAGTAAAGATGGTTTGTTGTCCTTGAATGATTTTTTCTTGGTATTGGAGTATTTATAATTTTAAGTTTAATGTCAGATGAACGCCGAACTCATGAGAAGGTTACATAAAGTTGTCCATGTCCAAATACGTGCTCAGAGAGGTATATATCAAATTTGTCCATGGTCTGTGCTTGGGATTTGTTGATTGTCATGGCAAATGCAGGTTTACTGGGAAATTGGCGTCGCCCAAGTGTAAATGGCAATTGAAGGGCAGAACTTGTAAGGTGAATTCTAGGAATTAAAACAGTATTTTCAGTATGTGATCCTGTAAGTATTTTTGCTTCAATAACATTGTTTGACATGGTGTTGATGACAAAATGTGTACCGTTGCATAAACCCTGTTTAGTATTAACGTTTTTTAATAGCATGACAATTGTTCCGATTTTAAGGTTAAGATTGTGTTGTGGCAATCCGGCTGGGTTAATAGTGTGCAGATATTGTAAAGGGAAATTAAGATGTTCAATGTCGTCTGCAGAATCAATTTTGTCAGTACTTAGAAAGAGGTGGCTTTCTCCAAGTAGTAATGCAATGACTTGGTTAATTATGTGATCCACATCAATATTCTTTGGACATAATATAGCCCGTCGCGTTAACAGTGTTATCTGGTCTATTGTTTTGGAGGCGTGAGCGCAATTACATTAGTTCTTCCTGTTTAGCGTTAGTAACATAGATAATGGATTGCACTTATTGTTAATATGTATCGTTTTCTGTGGTTGAATTGTTAAAAATGTATGACTGTAATGTGATGATTAAGTTATGCAATATAGTCTTCACGTGTGAGGATGACGAACCTTTAATACGGAGTGTTCGTTTATTCTTATTGCCCATCAGGTGTTGTGCCTGTGTCTTGTGTGGTTGCACTGTAAATATTGTATCACTGTAATGTGATTCAAATATGTTGTGGGGTCCGAATTTGTATGGTTTCTGTAGTATATCGTGTTTTTGCTTGCGGGTTATTAGAGGTGCGTGGATCATGCATGTGTAGTGTGTTTGCATACTGTCTGGCGCTTTCCGTACTCCAATTGATTTGTGACCCTTTCTGGACTCCGTAGTCTGTCCCGTTTTGCTTTGGGGTGGTGTATCATGTCGGGTTTGATTTGTGAACCTTTCTTAACTCCGTATTCTGTCCCGTTCTACTCTGGGGTGGGGCCCTGAGTCCTGTTGTTTGTGTGATTGTATTACTGTAATGTGATTCAAATATGTTGTGGAGTCCGTATTTGTGGGGTTTCTGTACTATATCGTGTTTTTGCTTGCGGGTTATTAGAGGTGCGTGGATAATGCATGTGTAGTGTGTTTGCATACTGTCTGGCGCTTTCCGTACTCCAATTGATTTGTGACCCTTTCTGGACTCCGTAGTCTGTCCCGTTTTGCTTTGGGGTGGTGTATCATGTCGGGTTTGATTTGTGAACCTTTCTTAACTCCGTATTCTGTCCCGTTCTACTCTGCGGTGGGGCCCTGAGTCCTGTTGTTTGTGTGATTGTATTACTGTAATGTGATTCAAATATGTTGTGGAGTCCGTATTTGTGGGGTTTCTGTACTATATCGTGTTTTTGCTTGCGGGTTATTAGAGGTGCGTGGATAATGCATGTGTAGTGTGTTTGCATACTGTCTGGCGCTTTCCGTACTCCAATTGATTTGTGACCCTTTCTGGACTCCGAAATCTGTCCCGTTTTACTCTGGGGTGGCATATCATGTTGCGTTTGATTTGTGAACCTTTCTCGACTCCGTATTCTGTCCCGTTTTACATTGGGTTTGGGCGCTGTAATCTCGGGCTTGATGGTTGACACCGTGTGGACTCCATAGTCTGTCCCGTTTCACTCTGGGTCGTGTGTGTGACTCCTCCTTTTTGTGTGCTATGGGCTTTGAGTGGCGCCTGCGTCTGACTCCTCTTTTTTGTGTGCTATGGGCGCGTTGTCTCATTTCTTATTTCTGTTAGTGGAGGGGGGCTTTGTGTCTCAATTCTTATTTATGTTAGTGTGTGTACTCCGTAGTCTGTCCCGTTTCACTCTGGGGCTTTGTGTGGCGCCTGCGTGTGACTCCTTTTTTTTGTGTGCTATGGGCGCGTTGCATAATTTCTTATGCGTTGCCTCATTTCTTTTTTCTGTTAGTGGAGGGTGGCTTTTCCTGTGGAGGAGGGCTTTGTGTCTCATTTCTTATTTATGTTAGTGTGTGTACTCCGTAGTCTGTCCCATTTCACTCTGGGGCGTGGGTGTGATTCCTCTTTTTTGTGTGCTATGGGCTGTGTGTGGTGCCTGCGTCTGACTCCTTTTTTTTTGTGTGCTATGGGCATATCCGGTTTACCATTCTCATTGGAGGGGGGGCTTTGTGTGGCGCCTGCGCACTATGTCTTTTGCATCCACGGGCAGGTCCCTGCGTCCATATCTGGTTTACCATTCTCGTTTAGTAATATGGATACTACTACTATGACATCATGTAATACTATGAAACCCTTTTTTTTTTCACTGTATACCCTTTATAATGTCAACTTTTAACAAAATTCCTGCAATCCCTCACACTTACTACTCTTGTCAGGTACTGCAGTTCAGGACATCCTCTCCACTTCCCTTTTACCTTTTAATCTCAGGCAATTACGTAGAGCAAAAGAACAGGCATGAGAGAGTTACACTTTCAATTAACTATGCATTATTGATATTATTCACACATTATAAGGAGGCAGAATACAGTTAATTTTTGTAATGCGAGATTGACTCATGGACACAGTATCTTGAGTTCCTGCTTCTGGTCCCATCTGTGTAGTGTATGCTTATTCTCCCTTTGCTTGTGAGGGTCAGTCAGTCAGTCATTTTCCAACCCGCTATATCCTAACACAGGGTCACGGGGGGTCTGCTGCAGCCAATCCCATCCAGCACAGGGCGCAAGACAGGAGCAAATCCTGGGCAGGGCGCCAGCCCACCGCAGGGTATACACCAAGCACACACCAGGGACAATTTAGGATCGCCAATGCACCTAACCTGCATGTCTTTGGACTGTGGGAGGAAACCGGAGCACCTGGAGGAAACTCATGCAGTCACGGGGAGAACAGACAAATTCCACGCAGGGAGGACCCGGGAAGCGAACCCAGGTCTCCTTACTGCGTCACCGTTCTGCCCTGCTTGTGAGGGTTTATATATATATATATATATATATATATATATATACCTGTATTAAAAAAAAAAAGAAACTTTTTTTTTTTTGTTTTCCCCACTCAAATACTAAACGTTCACCATGTGGATGTGTGTTTCAATGGACTCTGTGATGAACTGTCATCTTCTCCCAAGATTAATTCCTGCCTTGCACCTTATGGGCTGATCCCTCACAGCCCAGCAGTGGATTATGCACACTTAAGACTGTTACGTGTTTGTGAACAATAACATTAAAATCCAGAGTTTATAGATTTGCATTTCAATGTCTTGGGTTTCAGCCAATGATCCATAATAACACCTTGGCAATGAAGACAGCATAATGGCAGGCACACTTGACAGAGCTTTTGCAACAGAAGCCTATGCATCTATTGCTGTATAGAATTCAGTGTTTGCCTCTGCCAGGGCTGCTGTCTTAGGTGTGACAGTGAAGATGAAGCTTTTTCTTTACCCTTTTGTTTAGCACTTGTTCTGTATTTATGGCTAAAACAGAGAGAAGCATTCCAATACACACTTCACTGTCTGATCAAAAACAAAATAAGAGGTAAAAAAAGGTATTTCATTTGAGCAGCTTCTCAATAATTTGCTTTAGCAAATGTCAGTATTAGCACTTTATGTAAAAGACTTAAAGACAAATGCTGCGTTCACTATTTAAAATGAGACACACATGATTGGCATTAGTTCATTTTATGTTAAAAAAAAATTATAGCTGTTTTAATGCAGGTAAGAAAAATTGTTGCATATCATTAAGAAATATTTTTTAGCTGATATGTACTGGAAAAAGTTGCTGGACATAGAATAGCCTTGGCAGTTCAGCTTGGTTTGTTGCCATTGTGACCCACTCTATTTATGACAAATGAAAATGATAATAATTGTTAAATGCTAAATAACATTAATTATAGTAAACCTTGTTTGTTTTGAAAGAAGAGTCAACTTTGTGGGTGATAAGAACCTGAAACAAACTTGTCAACTTAAGTGTTGCGTTTACAACTTTGACACTTTTTTCCTGCATGGAATTACACTATTTTTCATTTGCTATTGAACTCTAATGCTATTCTACACTAAATCTACAACTTAAAACCTTGCTTTAAATAGAATAAACAACTTGCCACGCTATTGTAAGATAATTGAATTCTATGCGCTTTTTCATACATTTTTAGATCACGTTTTACTGGCTATCATCCCCATCTAGATTCAAGATCATCTTTACAGAATTGCATACTGCACAAATTAGAGAGATTAATAGACATAAATGGTAATATTGTTTTAACCTTTGAAATCTAAATAAATAAATTCAACATTAAAAAAGTGCACTTAGAAACAGTGATCAATGATGTATGACAACTGCTATTGGAAAACAATAAGCAAGGCCAGGTATTTAAATTATTAAATGTGCATATTAGTGGTCCTCACGACAGCCACATAAAGGTTCAAAATCTGGTTCACCATCCTGCTATTAAGGCACACTAGAAATGCCTAGAGGATGTGTTTGTTAATTGTATTAACCATTGAATGAATTAGTAGGGGCAAATCCAAATCATTGGTGGTGTTTATACTACGTGGCCAGGTTGACTTATTAGGGCGGTTGCTGCCTGGCACACAAGCAGAAATAGCAAAAATGTAGCTTTGATGATTGTAGTTAAGGTTTCATTTAATAACTAAGAATTTGTACATTTATGAACAATGCAGCAATTGCTTTCAGATGCTGGACTCTATTCACTGCATTCAGTAGCATCTCTGCTATTGACCACTTCTTATTGTTGACTCTGTCTAGATTGTCACTGGGCAGAACAGCCTGAATTCCTGTGAAATGAAGTTGTATTATTACATGGAGACAATGAATAAATTGTATCATCCATCCAACCAACAAACTTGAATGATACACCATCAGAACAGCATATGCCTGAACAGCATATATCCAGAATAGCTGGCTACTTCCATTGCTTGCAATGGGTAATTTCACCATACACAACCATTTTAAGGAGATCTTGTGTACCCTTATATTAACATTTGTGATTAGCACATCTACTTCAGTGTCCAGCCATTTGCCCATAATTCCTAGATGACAGTAGCATTCTTTCTGGACAGACTTTTATCTGGACCTTTCAGTAATATAATATATGGATCATTTATTGGATCCCAGCTACAGTCCACTTTGTAGCGGTCCGGTGCCGCTCAGATTCACACCGTTGATAGGATGGTTATTTATTTATTTTTACGGTGGGGATTCCAGAAACGCACCCAGCTTTGGCCTGACCCACACACACTCACAGACAGAGATACTAATCAAGCTAATGTGTGAAATATATTGTGTTAAAATCAATTAACAACCACAAAAATCAGACAGCCCTCCCCTTCGGCGACACAACAACATTTATTTATATAGCACATTTTCATACAAATGATGTAGTTCAAAGTGCTTTACAGGATGAAGAAAGAGAAAAAAGACAAAATTTATAAGAAAATAAAATCAGGCAACACTAATTAACATAGAATAAAAGTAAGGTCCGAAGGCCAGGGAGGGACAGAAAAAAAAACCCAAAAAAACTCCAGACACCCAGCCCTCTCTAGGCATTCTACCTAACATAAATGACCTCAATCAGTCCTCATTGTATTCAGGGTCCACATGGAAGAACTTGATGATGATGGTCATGTGGACTTCTGGCCTTTAATCCATCAATGTAGGGACATCACGGTGCTTTGATTAAGTGGTGGTGGCGCAGATCACCACCACAGAAAACCGGAAAAAGAACAGCAGAGAAAGTAGGGGTTAGTACGGATTTTGAAGCCACCTTGAATGATAATGTTATTAATTGAATATATACGGAGCATCAGGATTAAACTAAAACAAAGCTTTGAGAAACCCATATGTTAAAGTAATGTGTTTTTAGCAGTTTTTTTTTCAAAGTGCTTCACTGTATTAGCCTGGCAAATTCCTATTGGCAAGCTATTCCAGATAGCATAACAGCAGAAGCCTGCCTCACCACTTCTTTTGAGTTTAGCTGTTGGAATAACAAGCAGACACTCATTTGAAGATCTAAGGTTATGATTTGGAGTGTAAGGTGAAAGACATTCTGAAATATCGGATGGAACGAGATTGTTTAAGGCTTTGTAAACCATAAGCAGTATTTTAAAGTAAATTCTAAACCAATGTAGTGACATCTAAACTGGAGAGGTGTGCACGGATTTTCTTTTCCTAGTTAAGATTCTGGCAGCTGCATTCTGTACTAGTTGCAATTGATGTCTTTTTTGGGTAGTCCTGAGAGGAGTGCGTTACAGTAATCTAGCCGACTGAAAACAAAAGCATGAACCGATTTCTCTGATACAAATATTAACACAGGGCGGCACGGTGGCGCAGTGGTAGTGCTGCTGCCTCGCAGTAAGGAGACCCGGGTTCACTTCCCAGGTCCTCCCTGCGTGGAGTTTGCATGTTCTCCCAGTGTCTGCGTTGGTTTCCTCCGGGTGCTCTGGTTTCCTCCCACAGTCCAAAGACATGCAGGTTAGGTGGATTGGCGGTTCTAAATTGTCCCTACTGTGTGCTTGGTGTGTGGGTGTGCGTGTGTGTCCTGCAGTGGGTTGGCGCCCTGCCCAGGATTGGTTCCTGCCTAACGCCCTGTGCTGGCTGGGATTGGCTCCAGCAGACCCCCGTGACCCTGTAATTAGGATTTAGCGGGTTGAAAGATGGATGGATGGAAATATTAACACAACAGTCAACCACAATAATAAACACTTGCAACAATGTCCTTATCACAGTTCCAGTGCGGAAGAAACAGATGAAATGGTATGGAGTAAAGATGACAATGTCGTTCCCGGGAACAGCTTTGGTAATAAATTAATTAAATAGTCCTACCGTTATTCCTGAGGGGTGAGATTTGTGGGAGTGTTCCCTCTGAAGACTCACAACGACTAATCCACCACTATTCACATGACAGGCAGGTACGAGACAGTCCATTCATCCTTGCGAGAAACGATCCAGGGTACAAATGACTTCACAGTGGTTATTTTGGATGGGACACATGGGCTACACAGAAACACAGATCTCCTTTTGCTGCTTCGCTTGTCTCTTCAAGTTTCCTGCTGGCCTTTCTTGTCCTCCCCAGCAGCCCCTGTGCCTGTAGCAGACATCCAATGAGGACAATCCCCTTTGGGGCTGCTGGTAAATGGAGTTCTTCCATTGGTAGCACTGCTACAATTTTATATGCTATGCAGATCATTACCCAATAAGAGAAGAGTATGATCATCAACCAGGAATGTTTTACCCGATACTAACATTTCAATATCTTTTGCTTTGTTTTTGGTTTTATGTCTTACTAAGTAGACCAAAGTTTCGAGTTTTAACTGTGTTTTTGGAAGAGTATAACACAGCAAAGTTTGCCACAAAGACAAAACTAAACACTCATTAATGGTCTGAACTGGAAGTGGCTAAAATGTCACACTTTTGTGAGACAAAACAAAGGACTAAAAGGGTTATTCTGTATTTTTGTATATATGTTGCCAAACTTACGTTTTTAATTGGTATATAACCCAGGCAGGTTTTACATCCCTAGACCCTGCATTGATAGTCTTAAAGTGAGAAAACTTGGACTTATGGACTAGACATACAGTTAGGTCCATAAATATTTGGACAGAGACAACTTTTTTCTAATTTTGGTTCTGTACATTACCACAATGAATTTTAAATGAAACAACTCAGATGCAGTTGAAGTGCAGACTTTCAGCTTTAATTCAGTGGGGTGAACAAAACGATTGCATAAAAATGTGAGGCAACTAAAGCATTTTTTTTAACACAATCCCTTCATTTCAGGGGCTCAAAAGTAATTGGACAAATTAAATAACTGGAAATAAAATGTTAATTTCTAATACTTGGTTGAAAACCCTTTGCTGGCAATGACAGCCTGAAGTCTTGAACTCATGGACATCACCAGATGCTGGGTTTCCTCCTTTTTAATGCTCTGCCAGGCCTTTACTGCAGCGGCTTTCAGTTGGTTTGTTTGTTTGTAGGCCTTTCTGTCTGAAGTTTAGTCTTCAACAAGTGAAATACATGCTCAATTGGGTTAAGATCAGGTGAATGACTTGGCCATTCAAGAATTTTCCACTTCTTTGCTTTAATAAACTCCTGAGTTGCTTTGGCTGTATGTTTTGGGTCATTGTCCATCTGTATCATGAAACGCTGCCCAATCAATTTGACTGCATTTACCTGGATTTGAACAGACAGTATGTCTCTGAACACCTCAGAATTCATTCGGCTGCTTCTGTCCTGTGTCACATCATCAATAAACACTAGTGTGCCAGTGGCAGCCATGTATCCCCAAGCCATCACACTGCCTCCACCATGTTTTACAGATGATGTGGTATGCTTTGGATAATGAGCTGTTCCACGCCTTCTCCATACTTTTTTCTTGCCATCATTCTGGTAGAGGTTGATCTTGGTTTCATCTGTCCAAAAAATGTTTTCCAGAACTATGCTGGCTTTTTTAGATGTTCTTTAGCAAAGTCCAATCTAGCCTTTCTATTCTTGAGGCTTATGAGCGGCTTGCACCTTGCAGTGCACCCTCTGTATTTACTTTCATGCAGTTTTCACTTTATGGTAGACTTAGATATCGATACACCTACCCCCTGGAGAGTGTTGTTCACTTGGCTGGCTGTTGTGAAGGGATTTCTCTTCACCATGGAAATGATTCTGCGATCATCCACCTCTGTTGTCTTCCGTGGACGTCCAGGTCTTTTTGCGTTGCTGAGTTCACCAGTGCTTTCTTTCTCAGGATGTACCAAACTGTAGATTTTGCCACTCTTAATATTGTAGCAATTTCTCGGATGGGTTTTTTCTGTTTTCGCAGCTTAAGGATGGCTTATTTCAACTGCATGGAGAGCTTCTTTGACCGTATGTTGTCTGTTCACAGCAAAATCTTCCACATGCAAGCACCACACCTCAAATCAACTTCAGGCCTTTTGTCTGCTTAATTGATAATAACATAACGACGGACTTGCCCACACCTACCCATGAAATAGTCTTTGAGTCAATTGTCCAATTACTTTTGAGCCCCTAAAATGAAGGGATTGTGTTAAAAAAATGCTTTAGTTGCCTCACATTTTTATGCAATCGTTTTGTTCACTCCACTGAATTAAAGCTGAAAGTCTGCACTTCAACTGCATCTGAGTTGTTTCATTTAAAATTCATTGTGGTAATGTACAGAACCAAAATTAGAAAAAAGTTGTCTCTGTCCAAATATTAATGGACCTAACTGTAACATTCAGTTGTGTTTTGGGGAGTTTTGACTGTTGTGGAAAATGATCTGCATTCGTATTTTGAAGTTGTTTTAAATACCGTGTGCATGTTCACTCAGCAAAACAACTTAGAGAAACCATGCTTAGGGAATGGCATTTTCTATTCTTTACTAGTAACATTTTGTTTGCATTTACTTAAATTTACTAAGATCTTTTAACATAACTGGTGCAACTTAAAGCAACAGGCAACCTAAGTTGGCATTGCAGAGATTTTTTGTAAGCCACTGAGTTTATGGCATGTGCCTACCCGTGTGTTAGACTTCTAGCATTTTATTAACTTGTAATGAGGATTTATTTTGCCATCAAGAGAGACTATCAGATGTGTAAAATGTGGTAATTTAAGTGAAGGAAGTCTGAAAATCTGTTCCAGTTGGTGATTGAGTATGTAATGTAACCACATTGTGGACTCTATTGTCTAAAGGATCTGTAAACATCATAAGTATGCAGTTTATCTTTCAAAAATGTACATTTGTTTGAATAATGATCTGCCTTTTTATTACAGGTAAAACACTTAGAAGTAAGCTGTTCATCAATGGCTGAAGATATCTGCAAGAAGAGTGCAATCATTGAAACTTATGTAATGGAAAGCAGAATAGGTACAGTATGTCTTAGTGGTTCATTGTATTACCCAATTAGTAATCTATAATATATAACTGGCAGTATTTATAATCCTGAAGAGTTATAGCATGTATCGATGTGATCTTCTACTTAATGTAACTGCAAAAACAAAAGAATAATAAATATAAAATTTACAATACATACTGATGTTAATATTTACATCTATCTATATAAATATATAATGCAAAGTTAACTGATTTACTAACTCACTTTCTTACTCTGTCAAAAACACTTTATCCTTTTAGTCAAATCTACATCTAGAACAGCATTGAATGGCCAAAAAGGACATTGCACTATATCAGGGGTCGGCAACCTTTCAGCTGAGTCGTGCTGAACCTATATTACAATGTTATTCCACTTGCCGTCATAACTCTACCAATTTTATTATATGTAGTATCAACATTGGTCCGGTTATAATGGGCTTCAAAAGTATATATTATGTACTTATGAAGCCCGTTATAACTGGATCTTATATTATTGGTCATTCAATATTTTAAAATACATAGGATCATATGTGAAAAGAATATTTTGTCAAATTTTTTTGTAACTACATTTGGTGGCTTTGTTTTTGGTTCCAATTATTTGACTAAAATAAGTAGTTTGTTTCTTAAAGCCAGAAACAGCCCTTTTTTATAGCTTCACTTTTTAAATCATGGACTGATGTTTAGTTTGATAATGTCTTTGTATACTTGACGTACGACACACAACACTTTCACAGCATAACTCACTCATTTTAACGTATATAACATATATATATAAATATATACTATATATATATATATATATATATATATATATATATATATATATATATATATACAGTGATCCCTCGCTATATCGCGCTTCCTCCTCCGCGGCTTCAGTCCATCGCGGATTTTAAATGTAAGCATATGTGAATGTATATCTCGGATTTTTCACTGCTTCGCGGATGTCTGCGGTCTACAGTACGTGCGCTTCCTCATGATTTGCCCATTTGAATTCAAACAAGGGACGCATTTGACTTCAAACAAGGGACGCTATTGGCGGATGGCTAAGAAGCTACCCAATCAGAGGATGCGGTTAAGCTCCTGGGTGCTGACTGGCTCAGTGACAGGGAGCGCAAAATTCGATTTCACTTAAAGCCGGCATCTCATCTCATCTCATCTCACTCATTCAGCATCATGTTTTGCTTTGTGCGTACTGTAGTCAAGCTCTTCGTTATGTCTACAAAGCGATCTTCTCCTGCTACTGGGGCCGTGCCAAAGCGCCAACGGAAGATGCTAACAATTGCTGAAAAGGTGAAATTGTTGGACATGTTGAAGGAAGGGAAAAGCTACGCCGCTGTAGGACGCCACTACGGTATCGATGAGTCCACGGTTCATTATATTAAGAAGGAGGAAAAGAACATACGATCTACGGCTGCAGTGTCATTTAACCAGGAGGCGAAACAAAGTGTAAGTGGACGTAGTAAGGCGGTAATCCGGATGGAATCTGCGTTAGGGATTTGGATCGAGGACTGCCGGAAAAAAAACATCCCCGTGGACACCAATATCATCCGACAAAAGGCCAAGCAACTTTATGATAGGTTTGCGGATGCTGGAGATGCTACAGACGATGACGACCCTCGACCTGGAACTTCTGCTGAATCCCCCAGCGAGAGCCGTGAATTTACTGCCAGCAAGGGCTAGTTTGAAAAATTTAAGAAAAGGTTCAACTTGGCCAGTGTTAACCTGCAAGGAGAGGCTGCCTCCACAGACAAAGCCGCAGCCGAGAAATTTGTCGCCGACACGTTCAAGACGATTATTGAGGAAGGCGGATATCAGCCTGAAACCGTGTTTAATATGGATGAGACGGCCCTATTTTGGAAGCGGATGCCGTCTCGTACTTTTATCACGAAGGAAGAGGCAAAAGCCCCGGGGTTTAAGGCGCACAAAGATCGCATCACACTGGTCATGTGCGCCAATGCTGCGGGCTTTATGATAAAGCCTGGGCTCATTTATAAGTCCAAAAACCCCCGAGCCCTGAAAAATAAGAATAAAAACCTGCTGCCTGTGTACTGGATGCACAACCCGAAGGCGTGGATTACAAAACGCCTAACGTCGGATTGGTTTCACCAATGTTTCATCCCGGAAGTAAAGATCTATCTGGCAGATAAAGGGCTGGATTTCAAAGTCCTTTTACTTCTGGACAATGCTGGAGGTCATCCCTTGGATCTATCCTACCGAGGTGTAAAAATTGAGTTCTTGCCACCAAATACAACATCACTGATTCAGCCAATGGATCAAGGATTTATCCGGGCTTTCAAGTCATTGTACACAAGGAACAGCCTGCAACACATGGTCGAGGCAATGGACACGGACGATGACTTTTCCCTGAAGGAGTACTGGCGTAAGTACATGATCACATCGTGTATGGTGAACGTGCAGAAGGCCCTTAATGATATGAAGAAAGACACGGTTAATGCTTGCTGGAAGAAATTGTGGCCAAAAATTGTGTGCGAAAAGAAGGGCTTTTCTGCAGAAGAAATTCATGACTCAGCGGTTGACAAGGCAGTCACGCTTGCAAAACTGCTAGGAGGAGAGGGATTCAACGACATGACCAGTGATGACATCAATGAGCTGCTCGATGCCCACTCCGAGCTGCTCAGCGATGAAGATTTGGCCGAGATGACCAAGTCAGCGAGCGAGGAGGAAGATCAAGACGACCCGGCAGAGGAAGACGCAGGCCTAACTCTCGAGCGTCTCGCGACCATTCTACGAATGGCAAAAGATCTGCAGACATCCGTTGAAGAATGGGACCCGCAAATGATTCGTTCTCTGCAATTTAAAAATGCTCTTGACGGCGCCACGGAAGTGTATAGGAACCTCTTTACACAAATGAAAAGGCAGCGCCAGCAACTGCCCATCACGATGTTCCTTACACGTAAAACACTGCCTAGTACGCCTTCAGTGGAAGAAGACGACGGTGCTGCTACACAGTCGCGTGAAGAGGCTCCTTTACAACAGCTGTGACAGTGCAGTAAATGTCATCGTTATCTGACAAGTTGGTGAGTACCCAAAACTATTTTTCTACGTACTTAGTACAGTACATGTATGTACGTTTATTGTAACTGTGCACACATTTTATACAATTTTTTGCATTGCATTTTTTTTTTGCATTGTAGGTATTTATTGCCGGTGGCCTGGCTGTAACAAATGTGATATCGGAGACGCTCTACAGTTTCTTTAAAATAGCATTTTGGTTTTATGTACAGCATTTACATGTTAGATTTTTCACGTATTTTTATATCACCTACTCAATTACAATATGTTTAAAACTGTTACGTATTAAATAAAACTCCTCAATGATATACGATACGTATGTTTCTGAGTACTGTAGTATATAAACTGTGTTTACATACATAATTTCAACGAATCTTACCTAATAACTAAGAGAATATAAAGGGTTTATGCTGTATAACTGTACGGGGAATATTTATAAACCATGTGGGAGAGTTTATAAGGACTTAAAATATATAAAAATAACCATATAAACATATGGTTTCTACTTCGCGGATTTTCTTACTTCGCGGGTTGCTCTGGAACGTAACCCCCGCTACGGAGGAGGGATTACTGTGTATATATATATATATATATACTAGCAAAATACCCGCGCTACGCAGCGGAGAAGTAGTGTGTTAAAGAGGTTATGAAAAAAAAAAGGAAACATTTTAAAAATAACTTAACATGATTGTCAATGTAATTGTGTTGTCATTGTTATAAGTGTTGCTGTCTTTTATATCTATACTAATAAAAGGCAAAGCCCTCACTGACTCACTCACTCACTCACTGACTGACTCACTCATCACTAATTCTCCAACTTCCCGTGTAGGTGGAAGGCTGAAATTTGGCAGGCTCATTCCTTACAGCTTACTTACAAAAGTTAGGCAGGTTTCATTTCGAAATTCAAAGCGTAATGGTCATAACTGGAACATATTTTTTGTCCATACACTGTAATGGAGGAGGCGGAGTCACGTATCGCGTCATCACGCCTCCTACGTAATCACGTGAACTAAAAACAAGGAAGACATTTACAGCACGAGTCACACGCGGGAACGAAGGTAAATGACGTTAATTTTTGACTGTCTTTTAATACTGTGTAAGCATACATATTAACACATGTGCAATTAAACGTGTGCATTTACGGGGTGATTTCTCAGGCTTAAAAGCTCACCTTTTATCAAACGCGGGAACAAAGGTAACTGACGTTGTTCACTGTCTTTTAATACTGTGTAACCATACATATTAACACATGTCCAATTAAACGTGTGCATTTACGGGGTGATTTCTCAGGCTTAAAAGCTCGCCTTTTACTAAAAAGGTAAATGCAAAACTATTTTCAATCAGTTTATTGAAACGCTCCCGTTAAGGATTGCAATAACATATTCGCAAGATAAAAGAACGAAGTAGGGGGAAATGGAGGAACAGCCGCAAACAGCGAAAAGCAAAAAATTAATTAAACAATTGAGAACGGAGCGAGTTAAGCATACAAGCATGTTCATAAGGGAAACAAAGCACGGTGTAAAACGTAAGTTTAAATTAAGTTTATAGAAACGCTCCCGCTGCGGATTGCAATAACATATTCGCGAGATAAAAGTTTAATGAGAAGACACGAGGTATAAACGAACCACACGCCGTGGCGCAACGTTAGGGGCAACAGTTTCAACCATTCTATGATCTGCTTCTCGCAACTGAAAGACGGCACATGGCGGATGTTAGCCAACTTGCTCACCAACCACAACCGTTACCTGGTAGGTAACCACCCATACAATCAGATTGTGAATCAGACTACGAATGCCTGCAATGTAATTACCCCGATCTACATGCTGTCAAATGAACGAACCTCACGCCGTGGCACAACGTTAGGGGCTTCGCCTCGACGTCCGAGGATCGATTCCCGTAAGGGAGTGCAGTGACTGTGTACTCCTGATGAGCCCACAATTACGGCGAAACACATGTCGCATACTATGCATCTTCAAAGCACGGTGTAAACAGTAAATTTAAATTGAGTTTATAGAAACGCTCCCGCTGCCGTTTGCAATACCATATTAGATGACTTTGTAACAGAGTTAAAATTGCTGGAGCGATAAATTTTTAACTGCCGGGTCATGTCGCGTGTTCTTGGGTAGGTACACCAAAAAATTTATACATTTATGCATGTAATGGGCAAACAAAAAATGTACTATACCCGAAAGCACTACAGTAGTACTCAATGTATCTTTACTTCTTAAATGTTAATGTTTTACTGTTTAATAATTTATACGCTTCTTATATGTTATTCAGATTCTTTTATCAAAATACCAGTAACAGCGCACTGCACGATAACGTAGAGTGAATACACTTGACATGACCATTCATAGTATTTATCCTCTTTCTCTGTACGTTTACCATTCGTTTGCTCAGAGGTTGATGCGCTTGCTGCTTAATGAGCAGCTCTTGACCCTAGCGTCCCGCTGCTTCTCTTCTTTCGTCGGCATCTTTTCCCGTTAAAAATTATTTTTTTTAAAACTTAGTATGTTTTCTTTAATTTTTCAGTTAAGCTGGCACTTAACTCTTCAATCTGCCTCAAGAATGATTAGCGAAGGTGGTAGACAATGAAAATGTCAGCCGTACGCATCCGCCACGCACGCACTGGTGCGCGCAGCTGTGAGTTGATTCTACAATAAAATAAAATAAACATAAAAAGAGTAATAACTTGCAGCACCGCTATTCAATTACACTTGCCTAACGCCTCTCCTAAGGGGAAATACTGTGGGATCTGGGCATCCGTCAAAGCAGCAATCACAAGCCCGATTACAAAGCAGGAAGCTGTGATTTGTCGTCTCCCTCCCATGTAACAATCACAGCCCGTGTTGCAACGCACTATGTATGTATATGTATATATCTGTATGTGTGTGTATATGTATGTGTGTATATATATATATATATATATATATATATGTGTTCATATGTGTGGGAAACCGAATAGTAGACGTGACGTAGTATCTGTGTACCAAATTTCAAGTCAATAGGTGAAACGGTTTGCGAGCTACAGCTGATTTAAAATCCTGCACAGACAAACGAATAGCCACGGTAGTGTTTTATAGAAGAACATTTTAATGTTTAATAATTTATATTTATATGCAATGCCATTCTTATATATTACTTCATATTCTCAAATGATAATGATGTTAATGTTGTTTATATTGATTTCTATGTTATTGTAAGTGCTCTTTATTTGTGGAAAAATAAATTTGGCAATTAAACTTATTTTATACATACATTTTATTTTTTTCTCTTGCACTCAGTGAGCGAATCCACTGGGTAATCAGCTATATATATATATATATATATATATATATATATATATATATATATATATATATATATATATATATATATATATATATTTATATATATATATATTTATATATATATATATTTATATATATATATATTTATATATATTTATATATATATTTATATATATATATATATATTTATATATATATATATTTATATATATTTATATATATATATATATATATTTATATATATATATATATATATTTATATATATATATTTATATATATTTATATATATATATATATATTTATATATATTTATATATATATATATATATATTTTTATATATATATATATTTATATATATATATATATATATTTATATATATATATATATATATATATTTATATATATATATATATATATATATTTATATATATATATATATGTATGTGTATATATATATATTTATATATATATATATATGTATGTGTGTATATATATATATATATATATATATATATATATATATATATATATACATAGATAGATATACGTGTATGTATGTAGATATACAAATATGTATATATATGTATATATGTTTATATATATGTAGATATACAAATATGTATATGTATATATATGTATATATGTGTATATATATGTAGATATACAAATATGTATATGTATATATATGTATATGTGTCTGCATGTGTGTGTGTGTATATATATATATATATATATATATATATATGTATGTGTATATATATGTTGATATATGTATATATATGTGGATGTGTATATGTATATATTTATGTATATACAGTATGTTTATGTATATATATGTTTACATAACCTCTTTAACACACTACTTCTCCGCTGCGAAGCGCGGGTATTTTGCTAGTTCTACAATAAAATAAAATAAAGATAAAAAGAGAAATAACTTGCAGCACCGCTATTCAATTACACTTGCCTAAAGCCTCTCCTAAGGGGAAATACTGTGGGATCTGGCCATCCGTCAAAGCAGCAATCACAAGCCCGATTAGAAAGCGGGAAGCTGTGATTTGTCCTCTCCCTCCCATGTAACAATCACAGCCCGTGTTGCAACGCACTATGTATGTATGTGTATGTGTGTGTATATGTATGTGTATATATATATATATATATATATATATATATATATATATATATATATATGTGTGTGTTCATATGTGTGGGAAAGCGAATAGTAGACGTGACGTAGTATATGTGTACCAAATTTCAAGTCAATAGGTGAAACGGTTTGCGAGCTACAGGTCATTTAAAATCCTGCACAGACAAACGAATAGCCACGGTAGCGTATTATAGAAGAACATTTTACTGTTTAATAATTTAGATTTATATGCAATGTGCTTCTTATATATTACTTCATATTCTCATATGATAATGATGTTAATGTTGTTTATATTGATTTCTATGTTATTGTAAGTGCCCTTTATTTGTTGAAAAAAAAATTTGGCAATTAAACTTATTTTATACATACATTTTATTTTTTTCTCTTGGACTCAGTGAGCGAATCCACTGGGTAATCAGCTATATATATATA
>NC_041404.2:76640093-76692593 GCF_900747795.2 Erpetoichthys calabaricus
CGGATTGTTCTGGAAGAGGATGCCGACGAGGACCTACATTACGCAGGAAGAGAAGGCTATGCCCGGCCATAAACCAATGTAGGAGAGGTTAAACATTTTGCTGTGTGCCAACGCTAGTGCCGATGTAAAAATCAAGCCGCTAGTCGTTTACCAATTTGAGAACCCTCGTGCTTTCAAGCAGCACAATGTAAACAAAGCCAGACTGCCCGTGATGTGGAGGGCAAACACGAAGGGTTGGGTCACAAGGACCTTGTTTTTGGAATGGCTGCATGAGGCTTTTGCTGCCGCCGTGAAGCGATATCTCCAAGAGAATAATCTGCCTGAAAAATGCCTTCTTCCGATGGACAATGCACCGGCACACCCTCCAAATTTGGTTGACAATATGGTGGAGGAGTATGTCTTTATTAAGGTCATGTTCCCCCCCCCCCAACATGACTCCTCTTCTGCAGCCCATGGACCAGCAGGTTATTTCAAATTTTAAGACGCTGTACACCAAAGGACTATTCGCCAGGTATTTCAATGTGACCGAGGAGACGTCTTTCACCCAGAAAAAGTTCTGGAAGAACCATTTTAATATCGTTCATTGCATCAACCTCATTGATAAAGCCTGGAAAGACGTCACATACAGGATCTTGAACTCAGCCTGGAAGAAACTTTGGCCTGAATGCATTCCAGAACGGGATTTAGAAAACTTTGAGCCTCCTGTTGTGGATGAGATTGTGTCCATGGGCAAGAGCATGGGTCTTGAAGTGGACAATGAGGACATCGAGGAGCTGGTCCTGGATCACAAGGAGGAGCTAACGACGGAAGAACTTGCTGAACTCCAGCAGGAGCAGCATAGGTTGCTCACCGAGGAGCATTCCTCAGGGGAAGAAGAGGAAAGGGCGGTTATAAAAAGTGATGTGATAAAAGCCATCATGGAAGAAATGGAACGAGTGCCAGGATTTTTTCAAGAAGAACAACCCTGACAAAGCGGTTACGAACAGAGTTATAAACATGATGAACGACAATGTCGTCTCGCATTTCCAAAAAATTTTAATGTATAGGAAAAGGCAAGTCACATTAGACCGCTTTTTCGCGAAGTCTGGTCCACCAACTAAACGGCTGAAAAAACACCAAAAACCCAGAAATCACAAGAGAGAAAACACATCCCTCCATCACGGAGCCGGACTCTCCCTCAAAACTGTAACCTCCTCTCCACCCAGTTCCTCCTCACTTCCTTCATGCCAGAACTCGACTCATGCATGGTTAGTTTTGTTGGTTGTTTATTGTTAGTTTTTGTATAAATTACGGATTTTTCAAATGTTCATTTTTTTTCCTGTGCTTAAAGCTCATTTAAAAAAAGTGTTTACAGCGATCAGTTCGTAAGGCTATAGCGTGAACTCCTGCAATGTTACTTTTCTCTGTTCAAGGTTTTCCCAGTGTTATTCAATGTTTTTACATTTAGTTTACTATTACACTGCATTCTATGGTATAATTAATTATTTTTGTGCTTAAAAATCTTAAAAAAAAATACATATATAAATATATATATATTTACATACAGTTCGTACGGTCTAGAAAGGATTAATTGTACAGTGGAACCTCGGTTCACGAATGTCTCGATACACGTACAAATCGGTTTACTACCAAAAAGTTCGCCAAACTTTTGCCTCGGTTCACGACCACACACTCGGTATACGAATAAGCCAGTTTCCCTTTCGGTTTGTACATGTTCAGTCTCTCCCTGTGCATTTCCTGTGCAGCGAGCGAGAGAGCAGGACACACACACACGCAGGCAGCACAAGAGAGAGCACACACACAGGCAGGTGAGAGGGAGAGAGACACGTGCACACATACAGGCAGCGCACGCGAGAGAGAGACTCGCAAACACACAGGCAGCGCGAGAGAGAGACAGACACACACACACAGGCAGCTTGAGCAAGAGAGGGGGCTGGACACTTAAGGTAAGAAGGCAGTTAAAGAATGCACTGGGCTTGATTTTGTTTTCACTTCTGTTTACAGCGATCGGTTCGTAGTGTGCATTGTTGCAATGTTACTTTTCTTGGCGGTTTATTAAATTACGGATTTTTTCAAATGTTCCTTTTTTTTCCTGTGCTTAAAACTCATTAAAAAAAAAAAAAGTGTTTTTAGTCAGCGGTTGGTAGTGCTATAGCATGAACTATTGCAGTGTTAGTTTTCTCTGTTGTTCAAGGTTTTCTCAGTGTTATTCAATGTTTTTACATTTAGTTTACTATTACACTGTGCATTATATGGTTTAATTAACTATATTTGTGCTTAAAAACTTAAAAAAAATATATATATATTTACATACAGTTCGTATGGTCTGGAACGGATTAATTGTATTTACATACAAACCTATGGGGGAAATTGCTTTGGTTCACGACCAAATCGGTTTACGACCAGAGTTTTGGAACGAATTATGGTGGAACGAATTATGGTCGTGAACCGAGGTTCCACTGTACTTACATACAATCCTATGGGGGAAATTACTTTGGTTCACGACCAAATCAGGTTGCGACCAAAGTTTTGGAACAAATTATGGTCGTGACTCGAGGTTCCACTGTATATACATACACACACACACACACACACATGCATTTTACTTTGATTTTTTTCTTCTGGAAGATGTTGTTTTTCTTCAGAGGGTTTTTGAGAAGCACTGCCAAATTGTTATACTGAGCATAGCATACTCAATAATATGAACAGTGTTCTTTGGGGTTAATCGTTACTTTGTTTTTGGCACATACACCATTATTTATTTAGATTACAGGGTCCTTTTGATACATCAAACATAATTAAAGGTGTGAATTCCACCTTCCTAGTGTTCATGTCAACTGTATTTGATGTATTGATGTATGCTCTCAACACCTTTTTAATGCCAAGTGATATTGAAGTCACTTTTTAAATTTACAATTAGTTACTTATATATGTGGTTTATTTGTCCTGATGGTAAATTTAGCTTATGCAGAAGCTCAAGAAATATAAAAGTATTATAGAAAATAACAATAACCACTACCCCAGAAACACAAAAGAAAAAAAATCATTTATTGTTTGAAGAATTTTATCTGTGGATTTTGACACCTACAATATGTATCATGTGAAGTCTATGAATGTGCCATATGTCATCTTCCTGCCTCTCCTTCTCTGAGTTACCAACATCTTTCTACTGGATGTTTAAGTTGTAATTTAACAATAGAAAACAAAGTCTTCAGTTTCTTTAAAGAGTATTTTATGAGTTCCCCCATTTTCATTTAGCAGCTAAATGTGCTGAACACCCTTATCTTGAAATCCCTAGGAGCTGAATGCTTTGTTTCTTTTGAGGAAAAAATAAAAAACTTCAAATAATTAAAAATACTGAAAATGATTAGGTGTATGTTTTATATTAGTCATGCTTAAGCAGCACCATACTATAAGAAGGCTTCAGAATTTATTTATAGTGGATTAACATTTGGAGCCTTTAACTTTTATTGCTGAATTCCATACATCTGCCCATTAAATACTGAAATACAAATAGGATACTGTACAGGTTTAAAAAAAACACAAAGACAAAAAGTGTTTTGTTTCTTTACCAACTTCAGCTAAACATTTCAGAGGTTGCATTTCTGTTTACACATTTCTTTTATAGTTAAATCTGTGTTTCATTTTGTGGGAATAATACACAAGAATGTTGATGAAGCTGTAATCATGTATATTAGTGCTGTATAAGATCTTTGTATTTTGTTGATTATTTTTGTGTTGTCACTTAGAAGATGTATGTTCTTTATATTTTAGCCATTTTAAGTATTTTATTCTTTTAAAGTTGGGGTCAAAACAGTTAAATATTTTCATAGTTGAAATATGAGTTGTCAAATTCAGAATTGAAACAAGTTTACAAATAACTTTCAATTTCAGGTATGCTCAGGCCTCATCATAGGCATTCAAAGTAGCTGCTAATCATTACTTTTATTTAAAATGCTTGTTTGTGGCTCTCCTTAGAACTTCGTAGTTATTTAACTTCTCAATTACTACTCCTTTCATTTCTGGGGGTGCCTGTTCATGGTTCTAAAGGTTAACTAGTGGCTGTAGAATTAGACTGTAATCAGTTTTTGTGAGAATCCAGTTCTGGTTTTGAATCGAACTCTAGGTAAATTTAAGCACTTGTCCTGTATTTTTATTTAGAGGGTGAATGCAGAGTTAATGGAAGTTAGCTACACACACACGATTATTGTCCTGTCTTACTGTAACACAAATTGTTGTCTACCCCAGTGGTTCTCAAAATGTTAGCCACTTGACTAATTTTTGCTCAAACTACAGGTGAGTCAATGTATGTGAGCAAAGCGATACAAGAATCACTAAGAAATAATAGTATATGTTCTTTCACAGTGTTAAAATTTAAATTCATTGTCCTTTTCTCTTACATGAAACTCTTAATGCATGTTACATGAGCCTGTTATCCTAAGAACTACGTTGGTCATCTTTGCAATTACTATTTGTCTGTTTATAGTACTGTATTCATGTTACGCTCTGCTTATGCCATCTTTGTAGTTTGTATAAAATACTGAGACAGGAAAGAGCTGCATACAGAATTAAGAGCTACTCCTTTTCTTTATTTTAACTTGTTTTACTGAAACAGACTGTACTTGTTGGGATTTCTTCTCTCTCTCTCTCTCTCGTTCCCATTTACATCAGGCTGGATACTACAACCCTGGCTAGGTAATTCCTTAATTCTGTGACAGTAGTAAAGCAAGCCATTTCTGCTGAATCAATGCTATCAGTCTGTCTACTGCTACCTGCTTGGCCTTGAAGATTTGTACTTTAAATTTTCATGTTCTTATAACAAAATAACTTATACAAAAGCAGCTTACAGGTAGTCCCCAAGTTACTGATATCCGACTTACAAACGTGGCTGCAGCTGCTCCTTCATCTGTCTGGGGGTCGTAACGCAGGCTCCTCAGTAACTGCTGCTCTGTCATCTTTGGCCTGGGGACGCTGCAAGCGGTGGTTAGGCGGAGGAGATTTAGCTGCTTGCGCAGTGTAGTGTCCCTCGGGCAGCTCCGATTGATGAATGGGGCGGTGGGAGCCGCACCCCATTCATTCTCAGTAGGTGGCTGGGTGCGCAGCAAGAGGTGACCCGGGGTCCAGAGTCACTGGAGACACAGCTACCGCTTGTGTGCAGGATGGAGGTTTGATGGGGTGTTTTACTTCCTGCCCACCACACAGCCTTGCAATGTCCCTCGATCGGCTGCCCCATTCATTCTGGGTTGGTGGCTGGTGATGCTGCAAGCGGTGACCCAGCTGTCACTGAACGGAGGCCATTGAGGGTGAACAGGGCGGTGGGGGACACTATTGTAGTGTGCCTCGGGTGGCTGCCTGTTGAGTGGGGGCTGTGGTGGGCGATTCACTACCTGCCTTTGACCACACCCTGTTCGTTCTCGGTGGGCAGATACTGCAGGCAGAATGCTGTATTGCAAGTGGAGGTGACTGTGTGGTGGGTGAGTGGTGAAGCACCCATCATCGTCCCCATTCATTGTCAATAGCAAGCCTGCTTGTACTGTTACGTACATAGCAGGTAGTTGTCTCTTGTCAGTACACTAGACGTGCTGATGAGGGGTGCCTTCCTGCTGTAATAGCGTGTACAGTGCTGTGCAGTAGAGATCATCTTAACCTTTTGTCTTCACCCTTCAATAATGTCTCTGAAACACGCAAGTGCTGGTGATACAGTAAAGAAGAGAAAAACCATCACCATGGAAAATAAAGTAGAAATAATAAAAAGGTCAGAGAGAGTTGACACTCCATCATTCATTTGCGGAGCACTTGGTTACAGTCGGTCAACAATAGCATTTATTAAAATAATGTACCTGTTCTGACTTACATACAAATTCAACTTAAGAACAAACCTACAGTCCCTGTCTCGTATGTAACCCGGGGACTGCCTGTATTTCTGATGAATAAGTACACTACAAATGAGACTGAAAATTAATGTAGGTTTTCTGCTGGGAAGAAAAACACAGTGGTTTGTACCAGTTACTTTCTGTGAAGTTAAATTACGTTTTGTTAAGTAATTTGAATGGAATTTGGCCCCAAATATCTATAAATGAAATGTTTCAAACTTAGTTCAGTTTCTGATAGTTTGTGAAACTAGTTAAAGAAAAAAAAAATTACACATGATATTTAATCTATAGTGTCACAGAGGTTTGTACGGCATGCTGGTTCAGAGGTGTGAGAGTCAGTGTACCTTAAAATGGACTCTTGTGTTATCTCTAGTGTTGGTTCTTGCCTCATGACTGATGCTACCAGACAATCCTCTGACATTTTTAAATATTAGTAGTTTATTTTTATTTTGCTTAACCATTTCATTGAAAGCACTGGTAAGAGGTGCTTTTAAAGTCACTGACAAATTACATATTTATAACACAGCTGTTTAATTGTAGTTACAGTTTCAGATGTGGGCGGTTAATTGACATGGTAAGGGTTGGACTATGAATGAGCTGAAGATATTGACCTAAGTAAATTGTGATTTGTCCTCCAAGGCTTTGACCAGTAGTTCAGACTGCTTACTTTTTTATCAAGATCATTTGCACACAAACAGTGCTAAAAATGTACAACATTCCTCCTGGATTTTGTTCAGTTTTTCTTTTCTCTGAAAAATTCCTGTTGTTGTTTCTCAAAAAACCAAAATTAAACATTCATTATAATACTCTAATGTTAAAATTAAGGCAGAATGTTAGATGAAGAAGGTATTATGATGATACTACATATAGCAAAAGTGAAATGTGTTACATTGGCCATAACAATTTAAAGTTTCCTCCTTTGAGATACTGTCTTTCTGCTCTTTGGAATATTGTGTTGAATTTACTAAATTTAAAGTCCATCCATGTATTTCCTAATCAACGATTAGGATTTAGAAGTGCATGTGACTGAAACCTACCTTAGCATCTGTCTGTCAAAGGGAATGGTCACACACTCACTCATGCTCATGCTTTTAGAAATTCAACCCATTGCATATAGATGAATGAGGTTTTGTGAACTTTTTTTTGCATATTAAATCAAACAGAGTATAAATAGGAAGTACAAGAACAAACAACCTTTTTTTTTTTTTGATTTTATTGAAATCAAATAACATTCCATACAAATAAGTCAAGTCTTCCCAAAATAGGTTAGAAACAAATCAACACCCACCCATGAGAAAGAGAGCTAGGCCAGCAGAGTAAAACTTTAAGCTAGTAAAAATAAGTAAATAGATAACTTAATAAATGAATAAAGATAGAGTAAAAAAAAGGGGAGAGAATTTGCTTCCTCAGTATAAATGCTTATTCTAAAATGTTATTGCTTAGATCCTGCCAGCTTTTGAAAAAGTTTTGTACAGATCCTGTAAGTGAGAATTTGATTTTTTCCAATTTCAAAGAGTATACAACATCAGTTACCTACTGACTTAAAATAGGAGAGTTAGGATTCTTCTAGTTGAGCAAGATATCTATGTGCCAATAGTATACTAAAGGTTAACTACAGTTTGTTTGTCCTTCTCCACTTTAATCCCATGTAGAAGTACACCAGAAACGGTTGCTAATGGGTTAGGAGTGATCGTGACTCCAAGGCTGTCTGAAAGGCATTTAAAGATATTGGTCCATATTGATGTTCATTTGGTGCACACTCAAAACATGTGGCCCAGTGAGGCTGCAACTTGATTGCAACGTGCGCAGATTGGATTTTGCCCTGGAAACATTTTGGACAATTTTAATTGAAATAGATCTTTGAAAGGGAGGGACAGTAAAATGGTTTTATATATTACAGAAATGTTGTCTGAGTCCTCAAAACTGATCAGTATTTTTTCCGGCATATTAGTTGTGAACTTTTTTTGCATATTAAATTTAACACAGTGTAAGTAGGAAATACAAGAACAAACACAACCTTAAATATAAAATCTTTTTGCCTTTTTCAGTCTTCAGTTTGACCATTGTTAACCTTCATATTTGTCAAGTTTTAATACAGTATATATACTGTAGGATTTATATATAAAGATAAAAAAACATTTAAAAATAGCTTGGAACCCATTACCTATGTTTCAGTTTAAGTGGAAAATTGAAGGAAAACTTGTTAAATAACTACAAACTTCGATGTCAGCCGCTCACTTGCATCATGCTGACTTGAAGTGATAAAAATGGTTTATGTAATAACATTATTTTCTTTCTATTATAAAAAAAAAATCCTGGGAGGGAGACGAGACGTGATCTTCTCGTAAGACAATTTGATGTCCCGCGAGAGACACTTTAACCACACACGAGACAAGGCAGTGAGACAACATTTAAAACAAGTTCACGGACATCTAACCAAGCAGTTGTTGGAATGCTTTTGGCAAACAGACATCATGTGTTCCCAGCTCTTAAAACAATGGCAAGCGACAAGCCGAACACGCAGCTTGCCAGCAGCAGCAGGAAGCCAGCAGATGATCTGACTGCTTCTCCTTAATGTGTGTTCAGCCCCCCTCCCCCCCCTTCACAATGCAAGCGGCAGAGACGCAAAGTGGCAAAGGACAGCTGCTGTACAGCTTTTAAATGATCGACGTGTAGCTCGACAGAAAGACAGCAGATGATCCAACGGCATCTCCTTAGCGTGCGTTCAGCTGCCCCCCCTTCACAACACGAGCAGCATCATACATTCTACGAGAAAGATTTAACCACGCCCAGGGCCGGAAGTAAAGGACAAGTATTGTTTTTACAAAAGTTTTAAAGTAAAAGTGAAAATAATGCATATGTAACAATTCCCATGAAATTAACAATCTCTTTAAATTGTATATCCAGTAAACCACACCTGGGGGTAGGTGAGCGAAGCAAGCAGGGGGCAGAGCCCCCTTGTCTTTATAAAAAAAAAAAAAAAAAACAACCGCTCCTCACAAGCTTTTCTTTAGCAGAAAGTTAATGTGATGTGTTTACCATTTTATGCATATCCAAAATTGTTTTTTTTTTTCTCTGACATTCCTAATCTTTCTGACTTCGGATGATGAAACCCAGGATATACACAAAACTGATTATTGGCCAGTTTCTAATAATTCTTGTATCTACAATTAATAACATCCAGAGGTGATTGCACTGAAATCAAGCAATTGTTCTCATTATAGGCCTAATGTGTTTTAATGTCTAGTGTCTGGGAAAGACTGTGCATCAGAAAGTGAGGTTGTAGTTGGCAACCTTATTATTAAAAGCATCTAGCTACAACATTATAGAATTTCAAGCTCAACATTTGAAATGCTGTGTGGTTGCAACAGACTACTTGTCTGGCCAATAGGTAGCCAGACAACATTCAGTTTCAACCTGAGAGCATATTACCGCAGATTTGTACAAACTGGCCTCTTGCACAGAGTGTAGATTTGTAGAAGAGACTATAGAGTCAGTAAAATCAACATCCACAGTAGTGTGCTTAGGCCCACAAAAGAAAATAATGTGTAAATACATCAAAGTATGCAATGTTGCTAAAGGAAACTAGGTCAGTTAATTCTGTAGCACATTTTGTACCACAGGTTTATGTTGTGCTTGATGAAACACATGTACCTATTCTTTAAACATCTGAAGGCACACCTGGACCTGCAGATGATTTAGCCAAATTCAGTGCAACAGGCTGTGTAAATTTGTTAAGATAGAGATCCTAAAGTGTTGGGGCACCGTAAGGTGAACGCTGTTTATTTGATGAAAAAATAATGGGTATCAAAAAAAAAATCTTTCCAGATGCAAGTCCAAAATCATACTGCTCAAAGAGGAAGAGGTGGGCTCAGGGGGCCGGAACCCTGAAGTTTCATCATTGTCAGTCGTCAGGTCTGTTGAGAAGAAAGGAGGAAAAGAATTAGAAAACAGTGCCAACCCTCGTATCAGGGTGAAATTATTATTCCACGAACCCTTAAGTTGCCACTCAAATGCACATGTGACACAGACTTAAACAGGTATACAGAACAATTTCAAGGTCCCTGGATATTATACACACCTAGATAAGATACATAACACAGTACAATGTTTTTAACACTCGAATTACCAAAGCATACGAAAAAACTTGTAATCTCTGCCCACCTTAAATCTGTTCCCACCTCTCCGTCAGCGCCTTTTGTGTTGTAAATGTGTTGATCAACACAAGCAGCAAGGAAGCCTGCTATCCCATCCCCTCACTAACCCAGAAAGGGCTGAAAGTTCTCTCAGCTCAAGTCTGTTTACCTGCCTGTAAGTTGCCGGGAGTTGTAGCTCCATGCAACTGTTGTTACGGTTCTGCCTTTGTCCAGAAGCGGTTTCATAAGCTTTATGACCTTAGTCTCGGAAAGTCTTTCTCCCATGGGGCAACTGGGATCTTTTCCTAAATAAGATTAAACACAGTTGCATTGGTTGCAACAGGAGCTTCCACCTGCAGCTGAAGTCCCTTCAGTACACATGTACTTTGTGAGCATGCCCATGTCGATCAAACAGAGGAAGCTGTGCACTTTACTTGTGACTTTACGCTGTAGGAAGATAAGTAAATATGGGTAAATAAAATTCAATCTGGCTTTTGTATAAGTAAACATATACATGGTTTTCATATAAAGACCATCACAAAACATAATCGTAAACAGGACTTTGCATGATACCTTGGCGAGTATAAGCTCTGTAAGTCATGCTGTTTCATTGAAGGACAGGTGTGGAGCAGACTGACTGGCAGGATGATTTCCGACCTGTTGCCTCATCCAAACTGTGCCATCTTACGCCTTTGCACCTGGTGCAGCTGTGTTGTTCTTATATGTGATTGGACGTTTCTTGTGGGGAGGGCTTCTGTTCTCTTTTCTCCGATGTAGAACCCTTGTCCTCATCTGAGTTCACCTCTGCTATAGGACGTCTTTATTTGAAAATACCAGTGTCAAATCGGGGCGAGTGTGAACGTGACCGAGAGAATAAAACTGAATTAAAAAAATATATGCTTTTACAAATACCATGAATTTACACCGCCTCTTACAGACTCAAATGAAATGTATGTTTTTATTCTACAGGTGCTGGTCATAAAATTAGAATATCATGACAAAGTTGATTTATTTCAGTAATTCCATTCAAAAAGTGAAACTTGTATATTAGATTCATTCATTACACACAGACTGATGTATTTCAAATGGTTATTTCTTTTAATGCTGATGATTATAACTGACAACTAATGAAAGTCCCAAATTCAGTATCTCGGAAAATTAGAATATCAATTAAGACCAATGCAAAAAAAGGATTTTTAGAAATGTTGGCCAACTGAAAGATATGAACATGAAAAGTATGAGCATGTACCGAACTCAATATTTAGTTGGGGCTCCTTTGGCCTGGATTACTGCAGCAATGCGACGTGGCATGGAGTCGATCAGTCTGTGGCACTGCTCAGGTGTTATGAGAGCCCATGTTGCTCTGATAGTGGCCTTCAGCTCTTCTGAATTGTTGGGTATTGCATCTTCCTCTTTACAATACCCCATAGATTTTCTATGGGGTTAAGGTCAGGTGAGTTTGCTGGCCAATCAAGAACAGGGATACCAATGTCCTTAAACCAGGTACTGGTAGCTTTGGCACTGTGTGCAGGTGCCAGGTCCTGTTGGAAAATGAAATCTGCATCTCCATAAAGTTCGTCAGCAGCAGGAAGCATGAAGTGCTCTAAAACTTCCTGGTAGACGGCTGCGTTGACCTTGGATCTCAGAAAACACAATGGGCCTACACCAGCAGATGACATGGCACCCCAAACCATCACTGACTGTGGAAACTTTACACTGGACCTCACGCAACGTGGATTATGTGCCTCTCCTGTCTTCCTCCAGACTCTGGGACCTTGATTTCCAAAGGAAATGCAAAATTTACTTTCATCAGAGAAGATAACTTTGGACCACTCAGCAGCAGTCCAGTCCTTTTTGTCTTTAGCCCAGGCGAGATGCTTCTGACGCTGTCTCTTGTTCAAGAGTGGCTTGACACAAGGAATGCAACAGCTGAAACCCATGTCTTGCATACGTCTGTCTGTGCGTGGTGGTTTTTGAAGCACTGACTCCAGCTGCAGTCCACTCTTTGTGAATCTCCCCCACATTTTTGAATGGGTTTTGTTTCACAATCCTCTCCAGGGTGTGGTTATCCCTATTGCTTATACACTTTTTTCTACCACATCTTGTCCTTCCCTTCGCCTCTCTATTAATGTGCTTGGACACAGAGCTCTGTGAACAGCCAGCCTCTTTAGCAATGACCATTTGTGTCTTGCCCTCCTTGTGGAAGGTGTCAATGGTCGTCTTTTGGACAACTGTCAAGTCAGCAGTCTTCCCCATGATTGTGTAGCCTACAGAACTAGACTGAGAGACCATTTAAAGGCTTTTGCAGGTGTTTTGAGTTAATTAGCTGATTAGAGTGTGGCACCAGGTGTCTTCAATATTGAACCTTTTCACAATATTCTAATTTTCCGAGATACTGAATTTGGGACTATCATTAGTTGTCAGTTATAATCATCAACATTAAAAGAAATAAACATTTGAAATACATCAGTCTGTGTGTAATGAATGAATCTAATATACAAGTTTCACTTTTTGAATGGAATTACTGAAATAAATCATCTTTGTTATGATATTCTAATTTTATGACCAGCACCTGTATAATCTATACTAATAAAAGGCAAAGCCCTCACTGACTCACTCATCACTAATTCTCCAACTTCCCTTGTAGGTGGAAGGCCGAAATTTGGCAGGCTCATTCCTTACAGCTTACTTACAAAAGTTAGGCAGGTTTCATTTCAAAATTCTACACGTAATGGTCATAACTGGAACCTCTTTTTTGTCCATATACTGTAATAGAGTGGACCTCCATGGCCGTGGGAGGCGGAGTTGTGTATCACGTCATCACGCCACCCACGTAATCACGTGAACTGACTGTGAACGCAGTACGTACAAAACAAGGAAGAGCCCCAAAGAGCGCTGAAGAAAACATTCATTACATAATTGAGAAGGCAGCAAAACAATAAGAAGCGAGCGAGTGACGCATACAAGCATATTCATAAGTGCAGTTACTGCGGAAAGAAAACACGGTGTAAACCGTAAGTTTAAATTAAGTTTATAGAAACGCTCCCGCTGCCGTTTGCAATACCATATTCGCGACATACAAGTTTAATGAGAAGACATGAGGTATAAACGAGACTTTGGATCACTTTGTAACGGAGTTAAAATTGCTGTAGTGAGAAACTTTTAAGTGCCGGGTCTTAGCTAACATTAAATAAAGCCGTGGACATCGCAACATCACACAAGAGAGCGGCTCACGTGAACTGACTGAACGCAGCACGAGTGATCACTTCGATGAATCAAACCTGTTCAAAAAACACATTACACAATTGATAATGTAGGAAAAGAATATGAAGCGACTGACGCATACAGACATATTCATGAGTGCAGATACTTCGGAAACAAAGCACCGTGTAAACCTAAAGTTTAAATTAAGTTCATAGACCTACAAAAGGTTGCCATTGATTTGAGGCAAGATTGCTTTTCTCCTGTACAACTATACGTTGCATTCTCAACAGTAAGCTTGCACAGCTTGGTCATATTACAACCGGAGTGCTGAACTGACAATGTGGTGTACAAAGAGAACTATAACAATCGTAATAAACAAACAATAAAACAGTGGAGAACCCGTGGATTAAATAAAAAGGCTGCTTCCTTGGCGAAGCAAGAAAAAAGGATGACCTTATATGGCGTTCGTTTATGCGCCTTATATGAGCAGGCAGTCAGCTAAAGAAGGGAATCAATAAATAATTATAATCGTAATAAACGAACAAAAAATAGCGGAGAATCCGCGGACTACATAAAGGAAATGGGTACCTGAACAGAAAAGTGAGTCTCAAATAGCTACACAATAACTATAACAATCGTAATAAACGAACAATAAAAGAATACAGAACCGCTAAGCAAGGAGAAAGGACGGCCTTATATGGCGTTCGTTTATAAAACAGCGGAGAGGCTGTATAAAGGCAGCTTCACAAAAAAACAGATTCAAATTGTTATTGGTATATTTTCCCTCAATTTAAAAAGGTTTTCTTTTCTTCTTAATAAAAATTTAAAAGCAGTACTTCGCCGCTGCAAAGCGCGGGGATTTGGCTTTATTTATATATATATATATATATATATATATATATATATATATATATATATATATATATATATATATATATATATACAGTGGTGTGAAAAACTATTTGCCCACTTCCTGATTTCTTATTCTTTTGCATGTTTGTCACACAAAATGTTTCTGATCATCAAACACATTTAACCATTAGTCAAATATAACACAAGTAAACACAAAATGCAGTTTGTAAATGGTGGTTTTTATTATTTAGGGAGAAAAAAAAATCCAAACCTACATGGCCCTGTGTGAAAAAGTAATTGCCCCCTGAACCTAATAACTGGTTGGGCCACCCTTAGCAGCAATAACTGCAATCAAGCGTTTGCGATAACTTGCAATGAGTCTTTTACAGTGCTCTGGAGGAATTTTGGCCCACTCATCTTTGCAAAATTGTTGTAATTCAGCTTTATTTGTGGGTTTTCTAGCATGAACCGCCTTTTTATGGTCATGCCATAGCATCTCAATTGGATTCAGGTCAGGACTTTGACTAGGCCACTCCCTTCATTTTGTTTTTCTTCAGCCATTCAGAGGTGGATTTGCTGGTGTGTTTTGGGTCATTGTCCTGTTGCAGCACCCAAGATCGCTTCAGCTTGAGTTGACGAACAGATGGCCGGACATTCTCCTTCAGGATTTTTTGGTAGACAGTAGAATTCATGGTTCCATCTATCACAGCAAGCCTTCCAGGTCCTGAAGCAGCAAAACAACCCCAGACCATCACACTACCACCACCATATTTTACTGTTGGTATGATGTTCTTTTTCTGAAATGCTGTGTTCCTTTTACGCCAGATGTAACGGGACATTTGCCTTCCAAAAAGTTCAACTTTTGTCTCATCAGTCCACAAGGTATTTTCCCAAAAGTCTTGGCAATCATTGAGATGTTTCTTAGTAAAATTGAGACGAGCCCTAATGTTCTTTTTGCTTAACAGTGGTTTGCGTCTTGGAAATCTGCCATGCAGGCCGTTTTTGCCCAGTCTCTTTCTTATGGTGGAGTCGTGAACACTGACCTTAATTGAGGCAAGTGAGGCCTGCAGTTCTTTAGACGTTGTCCTGGGGTCTTTTGTGACCTCTCGGATGAGTCGTCTCTGCGCTCTTGGGGTAATTTTGGTCGGCCGGCCACTCTTGGGAAGGTTCACCACTGTTCCATGTTTTTGCCATTTGTGGATAATGGCTCTCACTGTGGTTCGCTGGAGTCCCAAAGCTTTAGAAATGGCTTTATAACCTTTACCAGACTGATAGATCTCAATTACTTCTGTTCTCATTTGTTCCTGAATTTCTTTGGATCTTGGCATGATGTCTAGCTTTTGAGGTGCTTTTGGTCTACTTCTCTGTGTCAGGCAGCTCCTATTTAAGTGATTTCTTGATTGAAACAGGTGTGGCAGTAATCAGGCCTGGGGGTGGCTACGGAAATTGAACTCAGGTGTGATACACCACAGTTAGGTTATTTTTTAACAAGGGGGCAATTACTTTTTCACACAGGGCCATGTAGGTTTGGATTTTTTTTCTCCCTAAATAATAAAAACCATCATTTAAAAACTGCATTTTGTGTTTACTTGTGTTATATTTGACTAATGGTTAAATGTGTTTGATGATCAGAAACATTTTGTGTGACAAACATGCAAAAGAATAAGAAATCAGGAAGGGGGCAAATAGTTTTTCACACCTCTGTATATGTATATATATATATATATATATATATATATATATATATAATGTGTGTGTGTGTGTGTATATATGTGTGTGTATATATATATGTATGTTTACATAACCTCTTTAACACACTACTTCGCTGCGAAGCGCGGGTATTTTGCTAGTAATTTTATATATTGTAGAAATGCTGTCTGAGTCCTTGAAACTGAGCAGTATTTTTTCCAGCATAGAGGAAGGTGGGAGATGGGGAAAATCGGGTAGGTTCTGTTTAACAAAGTTTCTAATTTGAAGATAGTGAAAGAAATGTGTTGCTGGAAAATAAAATTTGGAATGTAATTGTTCATAGGATGCAAAGATGTTGTCTATATAAAGATCTCTCAGCAATTTAATCCCAAATGTTTTCCAGATATTAAAGACTGCATATGTTTGCGAGGGTTGAAAAAGGTGGTTCTCATGCAGAGGTGCCACAGATAAAAGGTTCTCCATCTTAAAATGCTTTCTACATTGGTTCCATATTCTGAGTGAGTGAAGCACAATTGGGTTATTAGTATATTGGCGATAACTTGCATTTATTGGGGTACAAAGCAGGGAATATAAAGAAGTCCTGCAGGATTTTATTTCTATTGTGGACCAAGCTTGTGTATGTTCATCTATTTGTGTCCAGGTTTTTATAGTTTGTATGTTTGCTGCCCAGTAATAAAACTGAAAGTTAGGAAGAGCCATGCCACCTTCTGCCTTAGGTCTTTGTAGAGTCACTCTTTGGATACATGGATGTTTTAAGTTCCAAATAAATGAGGTTATGGTTGAATCGAATTGCTTAAAGAATGATTTATTGATGTATATTGGAAATTGTTTTGAAATAAAAAGATAAGCTTAGGAAGGATATTCATCTTAGCAACGTTAATTCTTCCAGCTAGAGTGAGATGAAGGGTTGACCATCTATGCAAGTCTTGCTTAATTTTTTCCATACAGACGGCGAAATTTTGTTGATATTATGTTTACTTTTTTGTTGCTTTATGTTTACTTGTGATATTTACCCCTAGGTATTTAAACTGAACTGCAATAATAAAAGGGAAGGTGTCCAATCTAATATTGTATGCTTGAGAATTCAGTGGAAAGAGCACACTTTTATTCAAATGAATTTTGAGACTAGAGATCTTTTGAAATTCTGTAAGTGCTGTTAAGACTGCAGGCACAGTATTTTGTGGGTCTGATATATGCAAAACCATATCATCTGCATATAGAGAAATTTTCTGTTCCAGTCCTTCTCTGATAATCCCCTTTATCTGATAAGCATTTCGACAGTGAACAGCCAGTGATTCCATGGTGATTGCAAATAGCAGTGGTGACAAGGGGCATCCTTGTCTTGTACCACGTTCTAGTTTAAAGTAGTTTGAACAAATGTTGTTAATACAAACTGAAGCTTCTGAATTGGTATGCAGTAGTTTGATCCATGCACAAATGTTCGGGCCAAACCCAAATTTCTCTAAGGTAGTGAAAAGGTAAATCCATTCAATCATATCAAATGCTTTTTCTGCTTCCAACGATAATATCATCTCCGGGGTGTTTGACTCTGCAGGTGAATATATTACATTAAACAGGCGTCAAAGATTGGAAGCTAAGTGTCAATCTTTAATAAATCCAGTTTGATCTTGTGATATTACCAAAAGTAGCACTTTCTCCATCCTTCTAGCTAGGACCTTGGAGAGTATCTTAACATCATTATTCAGAAGTGAAATTGGTCTGTATGATGCACATTGTAATAAGTCCTTATTTTGTTTAGGAAAGACAGTGATTAATGCTTGGCGAAAAGTTTGAGGTAGAATTTGATTGTCTCTAGCTTCTGTAAATGTTGCTAATAAAAGGGGAGCTAGCTGAGTGGAGAAGTGACTTTATAGCATCTAGTGATTCTGATAGCGACAGAGGTTTATCCAATTCCTCTGCAATAAAAGAATCTATTTGTTGTATTTGTAATGTATCCAGAAATGCATTAGATTGTGTGTTGTCTTCTTTGAATTCAGTAGAATATAAGGATTTATAGTAGTCTCTAAATTTGTGTAATATATTATTATGGCCAATGATTTTATCTCCGTTCGTGTTGGTGATTGCTAAGATTGCATTGCGAACTTCTTGCTTGTGGATTTGTTGAGCTAAGAGCTTATTAGCTATCTCTCCGTGTTCATAGTAATGATGTTTTGATTTAAAAATGAGTTGTTCAGTTTATTTGGTTGTTAAGAGGTTGAGCTCTGAATGCAGAGCCTGTCTTTTCCTATGAAGAGCCTTACTTGGACACCTGGCATGTTCTTGATCTGTTCTAGTAATTTTGCTGGTTTGCTCTGATACCTTCTTGGTTTCTAATTTATTTCTGTGGGAGAGGTATTAAATAATCTGTCCTCTTAAGAAGGCCTTTAAATTTTCCCAGAGTATCCCTGCAGAGACCTCTGAAGATGTATTTGTCTCTAGGAAGAAACTGATTTGTTTTGATATAAATTCTGTACAGTTCTAGTCTGCTAATAGAAGTGGGTTGAGACATCATGTGCAAGATGAGTATGTGGGGCATAATGATTTTAGCTCCAAGATCAGAGGGACATGGTCGGAAATAACAATAGAGTCGTACTTGCAAGATTTAATCTTAGGCAAGAAATTATTATCTATAAAGAAATACCGTAGATGCCGGAATATAAGCCGACTTGGTATATAAGCCGACCCCCTTTTCTACCTACTAAATTACATGTATTTGCCGATGACTGGTATATAAGCCGACCCCATTCTCCAAGCAAAATTTTCTAAATTTCCTTAAAAGTGTCTTTTCAGGTATATTTATCATGTTTATCGGTGAGAATTTGAGACTGCCGGCATTTTTGATGGAAACCAGGAAGTGATTGCAGAGAAGTTTGGTAAAATGAAACCTTTGTGTTGAAACTATATACGCAAATATGGTACATCGGTGGGTGGATTCCCAGGGACTCGTTATAAATTTGATTAACTTAAATACGCAATAAATGTTTATGTATACCAGTATTATATTTTTAAAAACATTATTGGTGAATAAAAATATACCTGGTAATACATAAAATTTTTTGTTAAAAAAAAAGATGATTACACCTATGAAAAAACATATGAAATATGACAGCGCATTTAAGTTGAAAGTTGTAAAGTTCGCTAATGAATCAAATAACAGTGCAGCAGCTCGTCAGTTTGGCATCAACGAGAAACAATTATGGGAATGGAAGAAGGCTGAAACATCTTTAAAAAGGCAGCGGTAAGAGGATTGTCTTTCTTCATTCAAGGATTTTCTATAGTGACATTTACAGTCGGTATTTTATTTTAAACTTCCCGATAATTTATTATAAATTTTATTAATAAATCAACAGCTAAAACACTTTTTTGAATAAATTCTTTATTTAATTGAAAGTACCAGCATACAAAGTTACTTCTTCATCTGAAAGATGGCGCTATGGTTTCATCATTAATTACTTCCGTATTCATCGGCAAAACCGGCATTGCGCTAGAAATCTTGAATCTGAAACGATACTCGTTGCATAAGCCGACCCCCAAACTCCAAGCCAAAAATCTAGGACAAAATTTTCGGCTTATATTCCAGAATCTACAGTAATCAATTCTTGAGTAGCAATTATGCACTGGTGAGTAGAAGAAATATGTTCTTGAGTTTGGGTTTAGAAACCTCCAGGGGTCTGATAAGTTGTGGTCAGTTAAAAACTGTGTACAGTGATCCCTCGCTATATCGTGCTTCGCCTTTCGCAGCTTCACTCTATCGCGGATTTTATATGTAAGCATATTTAAATATATATCGCAGATTTTTTGCTGGTTCGCGGATTTCTGAGGACAATGGGTCTTTTAATTTCTGGTACATGCTTCCTCAGTTGGTTTGCCCAGTTGATTTCATACAAGGGACGCTATTGGCAGATGGCTGAGAAGCTACCCAACTTACTTTTCTCTGTGTCTCTTGCGCTGACTTTCTCTGATCCTGACGTAGGGGGTGTGAGCAGGGGGGCTGTTCGCACACCTAGACGATACGGATGCTCGTCTAAAAATGCTGAAAGATTATCTTCACGTTGCTACCTTCTGTGTGCAGCTGCTTAGTGAAGCGACATGCTGCACGGTGCTTCACATACTTAAAAGCTCAAAGGGCACGTATTGATTTTTCACTCTTTGTTTTTATCTGTCTCTCTCTCTCTCTCTCTTTGTCTGCTCCTGACGGAGGGGGTGTGAGCTGCCGCCTTCAACAGCTTTGTGCCGCGGTGCTTCGCATACTTAAGCCAAACAGCCCTATTGATTTGTTTGCTTTGCTCTCTGTTTCTGACAGCCTGTGCTCCTGACACGCACACCTTTGAAGAGGAAGATATGTTTGCATTCTTTTAATTGTGAGACAGAACTGTCATCTCTGTCTTGTCATGGAGCACAGTTTAAACTTTTGAAAAAGAGACAAATGTTTGTTTGCAGTGTTTGAATAACGTTCCTGTCTCTCTACAACCTCCTGTGTTTCTGCGCAAATCTGTGACCCAAGCATGACAATATAAAAATAACCATATAAACATATGGTTTCTACTTCGCGGATTTTCTTATTTCGCGGGTGGCTCTGGAACGCAACCCCCGCGATGGAGGAGGGATTACTGTAATTGTCTTTGCAGTGTTAGATGTCATCCCCCCTGTGACAGGAGACCTACAGTGGTGTGAAAAACTATTTGCCCCCTTCCTGATTTCTTATTCTTTTGCATGTTTGTCACACAAAATGTTTCTGATCATCAAACACATTTAACCATTAGTCAAATATAACACAAGTAAACACAAAATGCAGTTTGTAAATGGTGGTTTTTATTATTTAGGGAGAAAAAAAATCCAAACCTACATGGCCCTGTGTGAAAAAGTAATTGCCCCCTGAACCTAATAACTGGTTGGGCCACCCTTAGCAGCAATAACTGCAATCAAGCGTTTGCGATAACTTGCAATGAGTCTGATACAGCGCTCTGGAGGAATTTTGGCCCACTCATCTTTGCAAAATTGTTGTAATTCAGCTTTATTTGAGGGTTTTCTAGCATGAACCGCCTTTTTAAGGTCATGCCATAGCATCTCAATTGGATTCAGGTCAGGACTTTGACTAGGCCACTCCAAAGTCTTCATTTTGTTTTTCTTCAGCCATTCAGAGGTGGATTTGCTGGTGTGTTTTGGGTCATTGTCCTGTTGCAGCACCCAAGATCGCTTCAGCTTGAGTTGACGAACAGATGGCCGGACATTCTCCTTCAGGATTTTTTGGTAGACAGTAGAATTCATGGTTCCATCTATCACAGCAAGCCTTCCAGGTCCTGAAGCAGCAAAACAACCCCAGACCATCACACTACCACCACCATATTTTACTGTTGGTATGATGTTCTTTTTCTGAAATGCTGTGTTCCTTTTACGCCAGATGTAACGGGACATTTGCCTTCCAAAAAGTTCAACTTTTGTCTCATCAGTCCACAAGGTATTTTCCCAAAAGTCTTGGCAATCATTGAGATGTTTCTTAGCAAAATTGAGATGAGCCCTAATGTTCTTTTTGCTTAACAGTGGTTTCCGTCTTGGAAATCTGCCATGCAGGCCGTTTTTGCCCAGTTTCTTTCTTATGGTGGAGTCTTGAACACTGACCTTAATTGAGGCAAGTGAGGCCTGCAGTTCTTTAGACGTTGTCCTGGGGTCTTTTGTGACCTCTCGGATGAGTCGTCTCTGCGCTCTTGGGGTAATTTTGGTCGGCCGGCCACTCCTGGGAAGGTTCACCACTGTTCCATGTTTTTGCCATTTGTGGATAATGGCTCTCACTGTGGTTCGCTGGAGTCCCAAAGCTTTAGAAATGGCTTTATAACCTTTACCAGACTGATAGATCTCAATTACTTCTGTTCTCATTTATTCCTGAATTTCTTTGGATCTTGGCATGATGTCTAGCTTTTGAGGTGCTTTTGGTCTACTTCTCTGTGTCAGGCAGCTCCTATTTAAGTGATTTCTTGATTGAAACAGGTGTGGCAGTAATCAGGCCTGGGGGTGGCTACGGAAATTGAACTCAGGTGTGATACACCACAGTTAGGTTATTTTTTAACAAGGGGGCAATTACTTTTTCACACAGGGCCATGTAGGTTTGGATTTTTTTTCTCCCTAAATAATAAAAACCATCATTTAAAAACTGCATTTTGTGTTTACTTGTGTTATATTTGACTAATGGTTAAATGTGTTTGATGATCAGAGACATTTTGTGTGACAAACATGCAAAAGAATAAGAAATCAGGAAGGGGGCAAATAGTTTTTCACACCACTGTATCTAAGAATGGATTTAAAGCACAATTAAAGTCCCCAGCCATTATAATTGTATGAGTGTTCACATTAGGATTAGATGCAAATACATTTTGCATGAATTTCCTATCATCGACATTGGGTGCATAAACATTTTTCAAAATCACTTTACAGTTAAATAAGTTGCCCATGACAATCACATATCTCCCTTCAGGATCAGATACTACATCTGATGCTACAAATGAGACTGTTCTATGTATAAGAATTTCCACACCTCTAGTTTTTTTGTAAAGCTGGAATGGAACTTTTGGCCAGTCCAATCTTTTTTCAGCCAGAACTGATCCTTGCTTAATAAGTGGGTCTCCTGTAAAATTACTTTTTTAGCATTTAGACCTGTTAGGTGAGAGACGACTCTCTCTTTAATTCATGATTCAGGCCTTTAACATTCCAGCTCACAAAGTTTAACTGTCCTATCATAGAGACATTGATTCTGACTTTTGATGTCATTTTGTAGTCTTAACTGGAAGTGAGACAGCTTTAACATTAATTTCCAATTTTCCCACGAGTTATTGCCGTGCAGCCTATTGTTTCATTGGAAGTTATAATTATAAGGATTGAAAGGATAGATTAGATATAGCTTGCTCTCTTTCTCTCCCCCCCCCTTATCCCCCCACCCCCCCATTTTGCCTCCCCACGTGAGGCTGGACCCCACTTCCCAAAGTCCCAATCCTCTGACATACCTAGAGACAGAGTACATCCAAAACAAAACAAACCCCCAGCAGCGTCATTTGAGGATTAAAAAGTAGACATATCTATTGTCAATTAAGTATAAATACTTTAAGCATTAAATTAATTATGACTATACTTCCTTAGAAGGCTGCCGTCTTTCAACACCTGCAATAAAATGCTGCAGATGTTCTATCAAACGGTTTTGGCGAGCGCCCTCTTCTACACGGTGGTGTGCTGGGGAGGCAGCATAAAGAAGAGGGACGCCTCACGCCTGGACAAACTGGTGAGGAATTCAAGCTCTATTGTTGGCACGGTGCTGGACAGTTTGACATTTGTGGCGGAGCGACAGGTGCTGAGCAGGCTCCTGTCAGTCATGGAGAATCCATTGCATCCACTGAAAAATATTATCTCCAGACAGAGGAGCAGCTTCAGCAACAATGTTATTGACTGTTATACCTGCCTCGCACTCTCCACCTTGCACTTTTTAACTTGCGCTGTGTTTTTATCACTCTTTAATTAATATTGTTTTTGTCAGTATGTTGCTGCTGGAGTATGTGAATTTCCCCTTGGGGATTAATAAAGTATCTATCTATCAATCAATCAATAAATAACAGTCTTGAAATATTAAGACAGTAAACCCAGGGAATGGTGTTAAAAAGTTGGCCCTGGATAAGCATAGTAAATCCTAATGCAATAATAACAATAAACCAAGGGTATGATGTTAAACGGTCTCCTTTAGAATAGTGTACAAAAATACTTTAATTTCTCCCACACATACGCGTGTAATTGTAATTAAAACATTACCAAAAAGTGGCCAAGAAGAGAAAAAGATGCATAATTATGGTACCCGTATCGTTGCAAGCAGATCAGACAGCAGGTAATATCTTCGTGCCATGGCATGACAGGATGCGACTCACTATCGTATTTCAAAAAAGTTTCGGGATCGTCTTTCTTAATTCCTTTTCTGCTTCCCCCGTGGAGGAGAAGATGTGATATTTGTCTTGAATATCCACTTTCAGTTTGGCAGGATACAAGAGGCTGAATCTGATAACGGCTTTCAGTAACCAGTGTTTAATGTTGTAAAAAGCTGCACATTTAGCAGCTCTTGAGGGTGAGAAATCAGGGAATATGAATGTGGTTATTTTCAAATATAATCTTGTTTGTGTCTGAGAAGTGCCATTGCATTAACCTTAAATTGTAATCTATCAAAGCGGACAATTAGGGTCCTAGGTTTTGAGGTATTTGATCCACGTATGCGATAAGCTGCCGCTATTTCGGTATCTGATTTAAAGTCCTCTTCAATTATTTTTGAGAATAGTTCAGCTATGAGTTTCACTGGGTTTGGACTTTCACGATTCTCAGGTAGACCTTCGATTCTAATATTATTCCTTCTGCATCCATCTTCCAGAGCTGTCTCCGAGTTTTTTGAATTCGGAATTCACAGCTGTAGCTTTTCCATCGGCAGTAGATGCCAGATGTTCCGCTGTTTCAATTCGAGTTGTGAATGTCTGCTTAACATCTTCCAGCTGAACGGCAAGTTCTCGCAGTTTAGATGCATTTTCCTGAATGTATCAAAACGATTGTATATGCTTTTTCCAAGTCTTTATATTCCTGCTTCATCTCTTGTAGCTCCAGCTGCAGCTTTTTGTTTGCCTTGAGCAAGCCATTTATGTCTTTCTTCATATTTTTCTGAATGTCTTCCTTGAGCTCATTCATGGCCGTTGCGATCATTTCCTTCAGTTCGGAGAAATCGCAGGTGAAGTGGCAACCCCCGTTACAGCCGATGCTCCTGGCTCGCGATGAGTAGATGAATGCGCGGACTGCAAGGCCATCTCTAGTTTCAAGTGATCTTCTGGAATCAGCGAGCTATCATGACCTGCATCACTTGCACCTTCGCTCCCATTTTCACTCTCTGGAGACGATGCAGCAGACTGTGGTCCTGAGAAATCTGGGCTTTCGCCTGTCTATTCCAGGTCAGTCTCTGAAAGGCCGTACCTTGAACTTGAACTTGGACTTGCCTGTCTAGGCTTGGATGTAGCTTTAGGTTTCTTTTCCATTTCATTCTGATCCCCTTTCTTACCGGTCATGTTTATATATGCTTGCATATACTATAATAGAACCCTCGGGTTGGGTAAATGCAGGATACCTCGGGATAATAAGAAATAATAAAAAAAATAACACCGCTGCTAACAGACCTCCGCTTCAGACGTCCAACTCCCGCAACGGACAAGACCAGCAAAAAATCCCAGTTTGTAAATAAATAATCGCCACACTCACGGCGTGGTAGTGTGGCAGAAGCAGTTCCCGGTCGCTTTGTGATGCGGGTGGTCTTCGCTTATGTGTAGAGGTAAGGAATTGTCCACATCTGTAATTGATGCCGGGAACTGCTAATCGCCACACCTGAGCCACGTCCCCATTTTAAATTGTAGGAGCGCAAGTGCAGAGGGAGAAAAGAAAAAGAAAGTGAACGGAGGTTAAAGAAGAAAGCCAGTGCATGAGCCAGTGAAGTCACGCTTGCTGTCGATAGCAGAAGGCAGTTGAGCAGTGAGCCCTAGTGAGGTGTTTGGCTGGCACCCAGGGCAGTCGGTAGTGTTTGCTCCTGCTGAGCGTTTAGTGAGAAGAAGGATGGCTCGCTGTGGAAGACAGTGGTAGTCGCGAGGCTTGGGAGGTGTATGCCCCAGCATGAGCGTCCTGGTCACTGGGGAACCCAAGTTTCAGTCTGGGGATAGCAGAATGAAGCCAGGGATCGTGAAGCCACCAGACGAGAAGGCAGAGGTGGTCAGCTAGAGGTAGGGTGACTCCCCTTGTGCATAGCCAGGATGGGAGAAGCAGGGGAGTTGCCAGTAGAAGAATGCACTGAGCTTTGTTTTTAAAAGGACTGCTTCCAGTCAGCTATATATTTTAACCTTTTTTTATTGGAATTATTTTAACCTCCACATTTTCCACTTGGTTTTAATGGATTATTTATTTAAAGACTTTTTTATACACTGCACTATTTATTTGAACACTTTGTTTGGACTGTTTTTAAATAAAAGCACTTTTTACACCATCCCTTTGCTTCGTTGATGTCTTCACTGACCAGCTCATCCGTTGACATTACTGATGGTGTCGAGTTCAAGAGCTCTCAAAAATAGAGATGGGAGCATGAAGTGGAACCTGCATCGTCACAAGGAGTGATTTGTGACAGATGGGTATCAGCAAGAGTGAAAGGAAACGTCTACAGAACGGTAGTGAGACCAGCTGTGTTATATGGGTTGGAGACGGTGGCACTGACCAGAAAGCAGGAGACAGAGCTGGAGGTGGCAGAGTTAAAGATGCTAAGATTTGCATTGGGTGTGATGAGGATGGACAGGATTAGAAATGAGTACATTAGAGGATCAGCTCAGGTTGGACGGTTGGGAGACAGTCAGAGAGGCGCGATTGTGTTGGTTTGGACATGTGCAGAGGAGAGATGCTCAGTATATTGGGAGAAGGATGTTAAGGATAGAGCTGCCAGGTAAGTGGAAAAGAGGTTGGCCTAAGAGAAGGTCTATGGATATGGTGAGAAAGGACATGCAGGTGATGGGTATAACAGAACAAGATGCAGAGGACAGAAAGATATTGAAGAAGATGATCTGCTATGGTGACCCCTAATGGGAGCAGCTGAAAGAAGAAGAAGAATTAGACATGTTCAATAGTAGTATTATTAGTTTTTATTTTATTTGTATTAATAGTAGTAGTAATACTTATTAATTGGCAGTGGTATTAAATTTACTGTTTGTTATTGTTGTATCACATCACAGTTGTCACAAGTGATACTGTTTTCTGTATCAAGTAACAAAGAGTAACAACACACTGATATCTAGGATCATCATCATTATTACTATTAATACTACTTAGGCCTACATTTATAAAAAGGAACAACTCAATTGGTATATCATTGCCATTAGATACCACACTTTAGCTCATCAAGACATACTGTACTTGAGGTCATCCATAGCACAAGAACATATATACAGCTTGGCTTTCATCAGCAACAACTCAGACCTTGCACAGAAGCTTTAGTATGATGACCTCATAGATGACTCTAGAAATATTTAGACATGTGCAACAAATAGACTCAAACCTCCATTTTCAAGGTTTGATTATTTTAAAAAATATATTTTTATTCAACATTAAAATGTTAGTTAAGTTTGTGATGTGTGCTTCTTTATGTATTTATTATTTTTAATATATTGTTCAAATTAAAGTTGTAAGCATTGTCAGTCGAAGCTCATATTGCACCTTTTGCATTTTGAGGGGGGGGTTGGGGCACACACCCCTCGAGTTACCAAATCAGCAGCCCTCAATGTTGATAGTGTGACAAAGGTGGAAAAGGTGAAATGGTCCAAAGCATGCACTGCTTGAGTTACATAAATGGCATTCATAGTGCACTTTTCGTATTAGTAAACTTCAACAACTGGGTAGAGGTCCCCCTCAATGTCCAGGGTGTACATTCCATGACTGGCAAGAGTGTGCTCTCCTTGGAGCCCCTCGCAGTGAGGACCATGAGCCCCTTAACTTTCATAAACAATGCCCTTCGTGGTCACTTATATCACCTACTGGGTTGACCGGCTCTGTATAGAAGAAATAGTATTGTAATGTATTCAGGGAGGGACAGGATAAGGAGTTTGGGGAAAGGTGTCCCAAAGAAGAAGATGATGACTAATTCCTCAGTTTGGCAAGGGGCAGCACACCGACCCCCAGTTTTAGTCGTAGGGTTAGGTTCAGTGTACATGAAAGCAAGCAACCAATGAATGGTCATATAGAAGTACAGTGATTATAATGCAGCGTCAAGGAATAAGGAACATAGGTGTTTTGGACCTAACAATCAAAAGAGAAACTTGTATATCAGCAACAGTGTCTCATGATTTCCACACCACAACAGAATGGAAAAAAGAAAATAGAAGGGCAGAGATTGCAACTAAACTTGCCATACCTGTTAACCCTTCATACAGGAACAGTTTCATCCGGCAGCACACTTTTGACTGTCAAAAAAAGGTGCTAGTAAGACTGCTGGAAAGTCATCAGTCATTAAATTTTACATGCCTGGCAATTTTCATTTGTGTAAATTGACGTGGTCCAGTGAAAAGATAAGCAACTGCAGTTGGCAAGTCAGACATACCCTATGACAAAAGTCATGAAACGTCATATTAGCTTTACTTTGTAAAGCTTTGTTGTTTGATATTTCATGTTCATTCTGAAATAAATACTGATTTATTGACTGACTGAATGGAATTTCTCATAGTTTCCCTTTAGTGTACCCATATTCTAGGTCCCATTATTTTTCATACCAAAGCAGTAATTAATAAAAGCTAATATAACTGCAATAATGCTTGCAAAGATAAGGAAAGTCTATCTTTTTTATTTATTTATTTTATTTTTTAATACAAAACACATTTTTTCCTGCATGTGTGCAGATTGAACAGTTTATTCATTAGCTGGTTCAAAAAGTCTGGTATTTATCATATTTGTTATGTGGTAGTTTATTCAAAACTAGTTTTACATTTTTTATTTTTGCCATAACCTATAGACAGACTAATAAATTCAAAGGGTCCATTTTATTATTTTTTTGTAAGAAATTCTGCTGGTATCGTTACAAACCATAGGTAACATACTGGTCTGCAAACATAGTTACCGCAGGTATGACTGAAAAATTTTTAAGCATTGATAATAAGGTTTTTCTTGCATTGCACTTGGGTTGAGTGCTTAAAAAAGGGCTTAACCCAGCTCACTGTTTTTCTCCGTCTGCACCATTTCCTGTATTAGCTGACCTGCTGATTTCAGGTTTGGTTTTTCGTTTTCTCAGTAATATACAAATATTTTTTGTGTTTTTGTTTCTGTCAGAAATAAAACTCTACATAATGTGTACTGTATTAGGAAGGAAAAGATTTTTTTTCTTTGTAAACTGGCAATGCGAAACTGGACTATGTGCATTTTTCTTTCAAAGGAATGGGCTTATGTCTGTTTAATTTCTAGTCTGTGTCTGAATTAAGTAGGTGTCAAACTTTGCTTTTCATTTGTCGTTGGTAGATTAATCTTAACACTGACCAGTGCTGCATTGGAGTCTAATAATATCATCGGTCCTACAACCTCAGTGATTTACTGTTTTTTAGGCTGTATTTATTAGTAATGCTTTAGCGTATACAGATCTTGCAAGTTAATGAGTGCCAAAACAAATACAATGCAGACTGTTCAGCATTGTGAGTGTGGAAGAAAGACAACAGGTTTAATAATTTTGACTCACAGAATCCAGAATTTATTTAAAATTCTGCATGCAGGATTGAGTACACTGGACAAAATTCTAGTGAAGTGCCATGTGCCCAACTTCCATTAAAGCATTTCCTTTTATATATGCTTTTACCATAACGCTATGCCAAGGTGGCACTACTTTACCAAAGGTCGTTCACAAGCTTGCAGGATCTGATGAATTCCACTTTCCCAGATACTTTTCTGTACAGTCTGTACAAGTCTTTATCAATTGCCGTTACAAAGGTCAGTACCAACATGTGCAGTACCTGCTTTTACAGAATCAGTTAATAAGTACAATTTATAAGGGATTGAACGTTTTAAGGTTTATACTAAAATTAAGGTTAATGCTTCAGTACTTTCACTTCCCCTTTTCATCCATATTGGATGAATCACAGTGCTATATTAGAAAAAGGAAATGATAGATCAGAATCTGTAGGAATTGCCATATGTGTCCCAAGTGTAGCTAAAGAAGGGCAACAAGAATAAAGAAAGATCATAAACTTAACTAAACAGTACAATATAATGAGAATAACAATAATTCCTATAATGAAAATTTCTTTATCCAGTTAGGCATCCTCTGTATCAGGTATTATGTAGGAAAACTAGGAGAAAGTCTGATGCACAGTCAATATTACAAGTAGATTTACATATAGTAAAATGGACACACTCAACATAGATTTTTATCTTTGACAGCATTAAAAAGTGCAGACATTGGATCTGTGTGCCAAGACGTGTATTGCACACTAACACAGTGCAGACTTTCTGCATCCTTAGTTGACATGTATACCTTAAATTGGAAATCAGTGACACAACACAGACACTGAGTTGAGAGCCCCTGTGCATGCTGCATTATTAAAGATGAGTGTTGAGCCCAGCCAGGCGTACTGTCATTCTGAATCATTTAGATCCTGCTGCTGTCAGCTCTCATCAGCCAACATTTACCTCCTCCCACCACAACTCCCAACTCTGCAGTGTTTCTCTTTAATTTTTTGAAACGTCTGTTCTTTCCCTACATACCTACATATTTTAGCAATTTCTCACTTTTTTTTCTTTTCAGTTTCTGAAAATCCATTTTTATTGCTTTTTAGTTTTTAATGTTTTTCTTTTCAGGTGTTTTAACAGAGTTCAGTAGAAAAAAGATATGCAACATTTTTTTTAGTTGGCATTAACTTGTACAAACAAAATGTTTTCCAAATTCATTGATCAAAACACAAGTTTGATTTTACAGATGTACATAAAAACAGTTGGAATTTCATAATGTTTGTGATTTGCTCATGACTGAATTTTGAATGTGATTTAGTTTGTTTTTAGTTTAACATATCTATATGTATTTTCTGTTTTTGTTTTTCAAGAATAAATAAGAAAAAAACTAGTATTGCTAAATAAAACAAATTTCTCAAATCTTTTTAATGCAGTTAGTATTGGAGTTTCTCTCAGCAGAATAGACATCAGTCAGAAAACAACTATGGACAGAACGCCAGTCAATTACATAACCCATTCATGTCCAAACTCACATAGGGACAATTTGGAACCACTAATTCCCCTAACATGCATTTCTTTGGGAACGTTTGAGGAGAACCCCATGCAGGCAATGGGAGAATTGTAGACTCCACATAGACCACCCAGGTTTCAGACCCACATTGCTGGATCATTGATGCAGCAGCACTAACCACTGCAACACTGTTTTGCTGTAGTATAGCTGAGTAATTTTGTAAAATTTACAAATTGTACCAAGTAACTTTACTGTTCTAATCAAGCAAATGTGGGTAGTTTTACAATTTTGATACTGAATTTCTTTGTAAAATCTGTCGTGTTAAAAAAGTACTGGCTTATCCTTCTGTTAATCTCGGCTACAACATGCTTAACAGTTTCTCTGTCTGCATGTGGGCTGATTGAACAAAATCATTATTCATTGATTTGGGTTACTACGCTAATCACACCAGTATTTCCAAATATAAACTAATCAAAGTGAGGTGTGCAGTTGGGTCAAAATGCATTGTAATATAATATAGTCTTTAGAGTAGTAAGGATGCTGGAATTGTGTGGTTAGATAAGACCTATGACTATAAGAAACTTGTCTTCTAATTCTGTTGCGTGTTTGGATCTACCAGACCTTTTCCTGACAGTTTTCTCCAGCTTCCAAGTTTCTTCTGATGGTGTAGGAAACTGTACTCACTGACATCTTGGCTTTCTTTGCTATTTCTTTGCATAAAATTGCAAGTTTTTCATTTAATGTAATTGTCTGTCTTCCTTTGTTAATTGCCTTTTTTCAGGCTATTATGATAGCAATATATAACTTCCTTCAGCACCATATAGTCCAAAAATGCCTCAGAAGGCCTTGCAGCACAGTTTGTTCCAACAATACTTTTATTACACAGGCTGAGGATTTGTAACTAATCAGCAAAATCTGGAACATTTGTTGGAATTGTTTGCATCAACTTTCAAGTCTTAATTAGTTTCCCTTACTGCAGAAAAGCTGTAAGTTGTTAACCCGTTACTTGTTACCTAAAAAAGGGACTTTATGAATAACTCTGAAAATTACATTAGTTTTCTGTTTTTGTTAACCTAGACTTTTATTTTTAGCCTTTGATAGTTTAATGCTTATGTAAGTATTTAAACCATGCTTTCAAAATTATGTGTTACTAATTCAATGACGATACCAAAAATCATGTACATTTCTGTTGGCTTGTATAAGTAATTAATTGATATTTTTCCATATATAGATGGATTGATTAGGGGATGAAGCAAATACTCTCTTTCCTCTGACACACATTTAGGAGCACAGGATCCAATTATGTTTGTCAGGGTTTTCTTTGTATACCTTTTGTACCCATGACCTTTATCATTTTTCTTTTATGAGATGTAGCAGATGAAATACTTTTTAATGTTAAAATATACACTGAAACTAATTAATTTAAAGGGAAAATATCTTCTGGTATCTAATGTATAATGTTATTGCTGCTCCAAAACAGAGCATTTTTTCCCAACTGTTTTGCTGATGTGCTCATCCAGATGGAATTAACCAGCAAAAGGAAACAAAATGCTGTTTGGTTGAATCTTTTTCATTATTGTTATTAGGAAAATTACTTCCTAGCTCTGAGCTGAGTATTCATTTGGCTGATCCATTATATCCTTTTAATGATGTAATGAGTCATTATGCACTTTGTGTATTTGTGTGTTTTCTTTGCTACACATTGTGTGCTCTTTTTATCCTCTTTTGGTGGTTTTCTTTTTAAGAAGGACTGTTCAATCTTGGCTTCTTTGGCATTTTCAGCCTTGGTTCTTGAGAGTCTCCCTTATGGCCCATACCATCTTGGAGTATACTTTTGCTTCTCTCTGTGTGTGTACACATGTATATAACATACATGTGCACGTTCTGCTAATTTGTTTTTACATCAAAGTGCTTATTCAGGGGTACCTCTTAAATTCCTGGAACTGTTCTTATCTGCTCATTTCTTTGATTGCTCCGTTTGAAAGTCACTGTGCATAAAACCTCTAAGTATATCAGCAGTAGTCACTTCAGTTCATACAGTATGTAGCCATTCCCAGGTATACATATTCTTTATGTTCTGTAAAAGAATATCCCATAAATCTTTGCCTGGTCTGTTATACACTAAGATTTTTAGATACAAGTTTAGTTCTTTTAATCTTTTCAGTTCTTCCTGGACTAATACATCATATGAGCAGAACTGCTTATCTTGCCATCTTGAACTTCCAGCTTGAGAAACATTGAAAGTGACTAGTGACAAGTAGGAAAAAAACTCACATTTAGAGCCTTTTGGTTCCTCTGAATGTGTTCATGATTTCTTGAATGCCTCTTTGCTTGATTTAAAGGTCTGCTCTCCACTGATGCTAATGTTGAACAGTTGTGTATAATTCTCTTAATGGCCCCATGAGACACAGCAGGAATATGAAGAACCATAGTGCTTCAAAGCTAAGCGCCAGAGGAGTATCTGTAACATCAATAACAAATAGCCAGAGGGTAAAAGTTTAATAATATAGATAATTTTGCTGATTGTCACAAACATGCAAACAGACTAAGCTAATTGTGATGCTCTTTGTTTGTCTGAAGCAGTACAACAATATTCAGGGAGAGACTCAGCAACCATTTGGCTTCTCAGTCATTTCTTAAGCTGTTTGTGCTTCTTCAATAGTTTAAACATTTTACCTCTTTTTAATTTCTTTTTCAAAATTGACTTTTAATTTACAATATGTTCTCCATTACTTAAGTCTTAAATTACCCTTTAAAATGTAAGGTTCTTGTAGCCGTATAAGATGAAAGATTCCTTTTTTCTATTTTCATGCTGCTTTTATAATGCATGTTATTAGAAGAATCTGTACCCTTTTTGTAGTCGCACACCTGTGTCATATTACTTGACCTCATATGTAGATAAACTGCTGAAAGTCATCTTAGAAGATGGAAAAGTGAGTTATGCACAGGAACAGTGGGCTTAATTGTGTTAGAACCCTTGATTAAGATGAACATAAAAAGCTTTATAAAATACTGTAAAGGACCTCATTTGTATGCTCACACATTTATTAGTACACTTATGTTAAATCCAGTGTTTTAACCCAAGTAATATTTTTTTTTCACCCCTCAGGATTATTAGTTTCCCTATATGTCTGCTATATGGTGCAGTTTTCACAGGACCCCAATTTCAGTCATGTATGATTTTGAAATGCTGCTCTGCACACACTTTTGAGAATTCTAAATTTCCATCTATTTTTTGCTTATAATGTACTAGTGACTTCAATTTAGACAATGGATTTTGAAGTGAGTTTAATTCTGATTACTGAGATGCGTATTTTAAAATGTTGATTTTGTTTTCACTTAAATATTTTTGATGCTGGTTTTCCATCTTATTTAAAGTCATTATGTTAGAAGATCCATCTTGCCATATTACTTCATTTTAACAAAAGCCCAGACATAAGTCATGATTCAGAACATCAAGAATTTTGCCCCATAAATCTTTTTCTTTTTAAATATCTGCCAAATGTGTTATAGTTTTTGGCTGGAGTGTGTTTTTTCTTATTGTCATTTGGATTTGGTGACAACAAGACGCAAACGTTTTCCAGAGTTTGGTAGCTATTGCCTGACTTATTTGATTTTTCCTTTTCCTGTTTCCCTCTGATGGTTTTAAATGGTTTTTAACTGTTGACTCCAGAATCGTTAACTAAGTATATAACTTTTAAGAAGTGTTTTTTATCCATTGTCTGATTTATGCAGGCAATTATCATTTTAGTCTTTATATTGTTAAACTGCAGAAGGACAGCATTCCATTTAAATGAGTTATGTTCAGTTAAACAGTAGTTGATTGATTGCAGATTGCATTTTAAAATATGGGGGATACATTAATATTGACCAGTGTTTTTTTTAGAAAAATAACTCATTTCATTTTCTCACCTGGCATGTTCCAATTTGGCACAGGGGTGGCAGCATTAGTTTTCATCTTTTTTTAATCACTAAACATATCTCCATATCTGTGCTGTTTCTTTTAAACTGATTTTTTGTTTGTCTTTTACAACTTGGGTGGTATTTATTTCTATGATCTGTCGATTTCATTATAGGAGTTCACCAATGATAATTTCAAGTAGCTACTGTTTTAACAGTCAACAGTTAATACATACTTTAAATTCTATGTGCCCTCCAGACATGGCTATTTTCCTTATTGAAGCACCTGTAATTTCACTCATCCTTGTTAAATATATAACGGGAAACCCAATAATTCCTGGAATTGATCAATAGCGCAGAAGTAGGGTGTAGTTCCCAAATATGGTATTGTATGCCTATAATCTGGATACTCAGTCTGTCGATTGGCATTGTTTTGAGTTGGTAGAGTGCATATTTCTGGCATTTATTCTACAGTCGCGAAGTTGACTTTTGCCTCACCAGGCAACAATGGTAGATTTTCAAGAGATGATGATATTGTTTTTTTGATACTGATGGACAAGCTCATAAAGTGTTTGTTCTGTGTGGACAGACTTTTACTCAGAGATGTACCATTGAACTGTGGAGGCGTCTACAGAAAAGCATCTGGAAAAAATGAGAGAAGTAGTACATGCAAAACTCCACTTTGTTTCATGACAACACCCCTGCAACACCATGTTGTCAAAGGTTTTTAACAAAAAACAAAAATGTTTCTTTGCTCCTCCAGTATTCGCCAGATCTTGCTTCCTGTGACTTCTTGTTGTTATTGAAATTAAAGATGAGAATGAAAGGATGATGAATTGGTACTGTGGAAGAAATCCAGTTAAGTAAGCCATGAGAACCACGGCCCCCATAACATACCCACTACCACCACTTTGGCGAAGGGCCCAAGTAAGATCCCTTTTATGAGGAATCTTCTAGTTTCCTTTTTTGTAAATTACATTGAATTAACGTATAAAAGCTCAGTCATAACAGTTATCTACAATACTATAATACACTTTAAAAGCCCAGTATATAATAATTTGGCTCTATGTCCATTTGCCATTAAGAGTTCTATTTCTTTTTGGCACATATACTACTGTTAGCAATACTTTGAAAGGACTGGAGTATATACTCATGTTGTTTTCACTAATGGTTCTTTGTCTTGTACTTGGTGTGTGTGAGTGTGTCTTTGTTAGCTTGCTTTTGCTAGTGTTCCCATTGGTGTTTTCCCTGTAGCTCCTCAAAAGAACCATGAGTCGTCTAATGGCACCCAGCTAAACTATGATTATAGTTATCTTTTATAGACATGCATGCGTGGCTGAGCACAAATTTTAAGTGGCTGAGCACAAATTTTAAGAAAATGGTGTACCTCCTACTAATCAATCAAAGCCATTCCTTTGATTCTCTTAGGTGTCTAAGTGTGCCCATCAGAATCAGCAAGACGCCAGATTATGGTAACAATTAAACAGTACATCATGCAAGTATTGAGTTCAAGTCTTTGTTTTATGTACAGTAACAGTATTGCCACAAAAGGTGATATAAATGTTGTCATACCTAATCAGTTGGGCTTTATCAGATGAAATTATTTCAACAATGTCCTCTAGGTGCTAGTTTAGTAAAAAGTCTACATAAAGAAGCATTAGTAGACTTTAAAGCTTAAGTATGTTTTGTTAAATTGTTTTTATGAAAATCATGGGACTGCTAATTTTATTGTCTGCTATATGTTTGTTTTGATGTTGAATTATTATGAGCTTTACCAAAACATATTCTATTCAAAATGACGTTTTTACGCAATTATTTTCTTTACATAATTCTTCCCAGCAACTAGAAAAATCTTTATTTTTTGTACTGTAGAATGTAAATTGGAGATAGTGTTAAGTAAAAGTAGAAAAAAGCAGACTCTATATGCATTTTATGTCTGATGATTTAGAAGAAATTACCTTGTGCACTTTTCAAAAAAAAAAAAAGGATAGAGTCCCCTGCAGCACATTTAATTTATAAAGTTGTATTGTGTGCAATTAGCTGAACTACAATGGAGTAAATATAAATTGCTCATCACTAGAAAAAGCAATTCATTCTGTAGCGTAACCTTCCTACTTGCATCATTTGCAGTACATCTTTAAAGCCAAAAACATGTACTCTGGATTTCATTTATGCAAGGTCCACATGCTTTGTGACTTTAAGCTGACCAAGCCAGTTTATAGCAAAAAATCCTAGGTGCCTACATGATTTAACAGCAGCTTTCACCATGTATTTACTGTATGGCAGTTTACCACTTCTAATGTTGCCTTATTTTAATTTCTTATTTTGTCTTTTATTTTTCTTTTCTTCATTATGTAAAGCACTTTGAGCTACTTTTTGTATGAAAATGTGCTATATAAATAAATGTTGTTGTTGTTGTTCAAGGCCAGGACTATAGGTGTTGGCTTGTGTCGGTATTCCCCCATATGATTTAATTGAGATGTTTCCTTCTTTAGACATTTTAAATTCCCTCCTAAGTTATTTTCATTTTTACTTTTTGTTTTAATACAGGCAGTTTAATTTCTTAATTTTTCATCACTTCTGTAGAGAACAAATTTTAGTCCTTTGTAATAGCTTTTCCTTTTTTTATTTGTGCAGCATTTTTGATAAGTTTAGTTTTTAAGATTTGACTTAATTGGTAATAAAAAAAGTTAAACAGTTTATGGTGATTTTAAGATTGGTATTTATAGAAGACTAATTTCCAGTCCAAGTAAACTGCCAGTGTGATGTTTGCTTGTTTACAGAAAACTCAATTTTTATTTTTTGTTGTGTTTTTTCTAGCTCAAATATTTGGGTACGAAGAATATAATTTCAGGCTTTAATATACACTTTGAGATGTGTTGTGGTTAAGAATGTGTTGTTGTATGCAAGTAACTTTACTGTATTTTAAAATAACTGCATCAAAATCTATTGCTGACACTTTCTTCGGCCACTCGCTTACCTAGTCTTTTTTTGCACCCTAGATGTGTCTAATGCTGCAAGTGCTGGTCAGGCAGAACGTGGCACTTTAAGCTCTGTTCTACGTGATCTGGTCAAACCTGGAGATGAAAACCTGCGAGAAATGAACAAGAAGCTGCAGAATATGCTGGAGGAACAACTGACCAAGAACATGCACCTTCAAAAGGTACATGCCTTTATATTATAGTTGGAAAGGATTTGTGACAGTGGTGGAACTAAAAGACAAAAAAAAACTTATATTTCTGAAAAGATTCACTTGTGTTATCTTTGTAGTAAGGATGATTTTTAATTATTCCTTAAATTAGTCAAAGGCATTAGCCCAGATTACAAATACTAGATAGTAACATCTGATACATGTGTCTTGAAACACATTTCCTTACCATTTAGTGCCCAGCAATTGCAGTGATCCCCTGCTATACCGCAGTTCAGCGGTTTCGCCCCCGCTACATTGCAGATTTATTATTATTATTATTATTATTATTACTAATAATAATAATATGACAATCGCCCCCTGCTTGCTTCGCTTGCCCACTGCCGAGTTTGGTTTACCGGATAAGCAATTTAAAGAGATTGTTATTTTCATGGGAATTGTTAAATATGCAGTATTTTCATTTTTACTTTAAAACCTTTGTAAAAACAATATTTGTCCTTTATTTCCTGCCCCGGGTGTGGTTAAATCTCTGTCTCGCGGAACTTATAACACTGCTCGCATTGTGTCGGGGGGGTTTTGGTCTGAATGCACGCTAAAGAGATGCGATCGGTTCCGCTGCTGTCTTGCTGCTGGCCAGCTGTGTGTTGTGCTTGTCGCGCTTTGCGTCAATTACTTAAAAGCCTGTACAGCAGCTGTCCTTTTGCCACTTCGCGTCTCTCCCGCTAGCGTTCTAAAGGAGGACTGGGGGTGTGAGGGCTGAGTGCACACTAAGGAGAAGTGCTCGGATCAGTGCTGGCAAGCTGAGTGTTCTGCTTGTCATTGTTTTAAGAGCTGGGAGCACCTGAAGTTTGTCTGCCAAAAGCATTCCAACAACTGCAAGATTAAATGTCAGTGAGCTTGTTTTTAATTGTTTGTAAGTAGGGCGTGACATGAAAAAGTCACCGTCTCACGGGTTTTGCTTGCTAAGGTTGTAATGTCTAGTCTTTTGTGTTGTCAAAGTGTCTCTCCGAGATGATCTGGTCTCGATCGCTTCACTCAACCCCCCCGGAGGCGCACTACACTCCTGCCACTTCGCGTCTTTCTAGCTCGGGTTGTGAAGGGGGGGAGCTGAACGCACGCTAAGCAGAAGTGGACGGATCAGCTGCTGGCTTTGTGCTGCTTCTGCTAAGATACCTGTTCTGCTTGTCGCTCTGCGCGTCGATCATTTAAAAGCCTGTACAGCAGCTGTCCTTCTGTCTCACTGCCTTGTCTTGCATGATGTTAAAATGTCCCTCGCGGGATGTCAGATTGTCTTCTGAGAAGATCAAGCCTCGTCTCCCTGTCAAGATTTTTTTTTTTTTCATAATATAGAGAGATGTTACTCATATCCTTAGCCTGACATCCACATATCATATGTGTTTACAAAGTGTGTTTTAATAAATTTACATGTGTTTAAAACGTTTGGGAGGGGTAATTTAAGGCTTAAAAAAAAAAAAAAAAAAAAAAAAAGTTTATATGGTCTTTCTATATCCCGGATTTTCACCTATCTCTGATGGGTCTGGAACATAACTTCAGCGATAGGCGGGGGATCACTGTGGTGTGTTTAAATTTGCTTAATTTTGTTTAACCATAAAAAATTGATGGAGTGAGGGCTGTTTTTCTACACCATACAATCAGTGAGTCATCAATATTTAGATTACTGAAAACTAGTACTATACTTGTCATTGTTTTGTTTATTACTCATGTTGATACGAGTGGCTTAATTTTGGATACAAGCCCTATTGACAACACTTGGCTAAGATTATGTTAAGTACATATCTGTAGCCAGTCTGCTTATGAAATACAGATAAACCTACCTTTAGTACAAAACAGATGTGGTACAGATGAGCCCATAAAGGTTTTACGACCAGTCCTGATCACACATTTTATATATAATATACAGTCATCCCTCACCTATCGCGGGGGTTACGTTCCAGAGCCCCCCGCAATAGGTGAAAATCCGCGAAGTAAAAACCATATGTTTATATGGTTATTTTTCTATTGTCACGCTTGGGTCACAGATTTGCACAGGAGGTTGTAGAGAGACAGGAACTTTATTCAAACACTGCAAACAAACATTTGTCTCTTTTTCAAAAGTTTAAACGTGCTCCATGACAAGACAGAGATGACAGTTCCGTCTCACAATTGGAAGAATGCAAACATATCTTCGTCTTCAAAGGAGTGCGCGTCAGGAGCAGAGAATGTCAGAGAGAGAGAAAAGCAAACAATCAAAAACTGATTGGTGCTGTTCGAGCTTTTAAGTATACGAAGCACCGTGCGGGAAGCATATCGCTTCACAAAGCAGCCGCAAGGAAGGGAGCAATGTGAAGGTAGTCTTTCAGCATTTTTTAGACGAGCGTCTGTATCCTCTAGGGGTGCGAACAGCCCCCCTGCTCACACCCTCTCCGTCAGGAGCAGAGAATGTCCGAGCAAGAGAGAGAGAGAAAAGCAAACAATCAAAAATCAATGGGTGCTGTTTGGGCTTTTAAGTATGTGAAGCACCGTGCGGGAAGCATATCGCGCAACAAAGCAGCCACAAGTAAGCCCAGCAAGGAAGGGAGCAATGTGAAGGTAGTCTTTCAGCGTTTTTTGAGGAGCGTCCATATCCTCTAGGGGTGCGAACAGCCCCCCTGCTCACAATATATTTGAGGAGTTTTATTTAATACATAATACGAGCTCTGATAATCATCATGGCGCCACAGATGGCAGCCTCGGTGCCTCGTTCCTTGGTGCTTTCTCTGTTTTTGTTTATTTGTGCAGTGATAAGCTGTCCCCCTCTGATCACATACAGCAGAGAGGAACTCTTACACATCGGTAAATTCGCTGGTGAAATTTTTTCACCGTCTTTCACTCAAACAGAATACTTTACAGAACTTTTAGTCGGAGGAGCAGCTGCCCTTTACGGAATTAGAAGGAGACGCCGACGAGGGAAGCGTGCCGGAGCGCTTGTTAAACTGCGCCACCGGGGATTTCGAACTGCGCTCCCTTCAATTCACCTGGCGAACGTCCGCTCTTTGGCCAACAAGATGGACGAACTGCTTTTGTTAAACAGAATAAACACGGACTTTTCCAGATCTGCTGTCCTGTGCTTCACTGAAACCTGGCTTGGTGAGCACATCCCCAATAGCACATTATACCTGCCGAGCTTCCAACTTCTCCGTGCGGACCGCATCATGGAGCTCTCGGGGAAAACGAAAGGAGGCGGAATCTGTTTCTACATAAACGAAGGTTGGTGTACAGATGTCACAGTACTAATCAAAACATGCAGCCCTCACTTAGAGTCTTTTTTCATTGACTGTAAACCGTTCTATTCACCGCGGGAGTTTTCCTCGTTTATTCTGGTTGGTGTTTACATCCCACCTCAGGCCTGTGTTAGTGAAGCTTTACAACACCTGGCTGACCAGATAACTAACATGGAGCACAAACACCCGGACTCCCTGCTCATTGTTCTTGGTGATTTTAACAGAGCAAACCTCAGGCAAGAACTGCCAAAATTCAGTCAGCATATTAAGTGTCCTACCAGGGACAAAAACACACTGGACCACTGCTACACTACATTAAAGGATGCTTATTGCTCTGTCCCTCATGCTGCCCTGGGACTCTCTGACCACTGTTTGGTTCATCTTCTCCCGACTTACAGGCAGAACTTAAGATCTGCAAAGCCTGTGGTGAAAACGGTGAAGAGATGGACCAACGAGGCAAAGCTGGAACTACAAGCCTGCTTTGACTGTACTGATTGGAGTGTTTTTGAGTCTGCAGCGACTGACCTGGATGAGCTTACTGACACTGTGACATCCTACGTCAGTTTTTGTGAGGATATGTGTGTGCCCATGAAAACTTTTCGCACATACAACAACAACAAACCCTGGTTTACTACAAAACTCAGGCAGCTTCGTAAGGCTAAGGAGAAGGCCTACAGAAGTGGGGACAGAATCCTGTATAATCAGGCCAGAAACACATTGACAAAGGAGATCAGAGTAGCAAAGAGGTGCTACACTGAAAAGCTGGAAAATAGGTTTACAGCCAACGACCCTGCATCAGTGTGGAGAGGTTTGAAAGACATCACCAACTACAGAAAACCATCCCCCCATACTGAAGAGAACCATCAACTGGCCAACGAGCTGAATTTGTTCTACTGCAGGTTTGATAAACCCTCTTTCACACCTCTCACCCACGCCAATCAAAATACAGTCCCAGCACTCACTACCAAGCCCCTGCCCCTCCCCACTGACACCATACCTGCACTCAGGATCTGTGAAGGGGACGTGAGTCAGCTCTTCAGGAGACAGAAGATCAGGAAGGCACCAGGTCCAGATGGTGTGTCACCCTCCTGTCTTAAAGTCTGTGCTGATCAGCTGGCCCCCATATTTACACAGATCTTCAACAGATCACTGGAGCTATGTGAAGTTCCCTCCTGCCTTAAGCGTTCCACGATTATCCCGGTTCCAAAGAAAACCTCCATTGCAGGGTTAAATGACTACAGGCCAGTCGCCCTGACGTCTGTGGTCATGAAATCCTTTGAAAGACTGGTGTTGACCTACCTGAAGGACATTACAGACCCCCTGCTTGACCCCCTACAGTTTGCTTACCGAGCAAACAGGTCAGTGGATGATGCAATCAACATGGGACTGCACTACATCCTGCAACATCTCGACTCTCCAGGGACATATGCTAGGATCCTGTTTGTGGACTTCAGCTCGGCGTTCAACACTATCATTCCAGAAGTCCTCCACACCAAACTCACTTGGCTCACTGTACCAGCTCCCATCTCCCAGTGGATCAAAAACTTCCTGACAGATAGGAAGCAGCAAGTGAGACTGGGAAAAATCACATCCAGCACACGAACAGTCAGCACTGGCGCCCCCCAGGGATGACTGCACCTCAAGAGACCCGTCTGTTAAAATCCTGAAGTTCGCAGATGATATGACAGTCATTGGCCTCATCAAGGACAGTGATGAGTCTGTATACAGACGAGAGGTCGAACAGCTGGCCCTCTGGTGCGGTCAAAACAACCTGGAGCTGAACAAGCTTAAAACTGTGGAGATGACAGTGGACTTCAGGAGGAGCCCCCCAGTGCTGCCCCCCCTCACACTACTCAACAGCATTGTGTCCGCTGTGGAAAACTTTAGGTTTCTGGGATCCACAATTTCCCAGGACCTAAAGTGGGAACTAAACATAAACACAATTGTTAAAAAGGCCCAGCAGAGGTTGTACTTCCTGCGCCAGCTCAGGAAGTTCAACCTGCCTCAGGAGCTGCTCATCCAATTTTACTCTGCAGTAATCCAGTCTGTTCTCTGTTCATCTATCACAGTCTGGTTTGGCTCAGCCACAAAACAGGACAGGAACAGACTTCAACGGACAGTCAGGATTGCAGAAAAAATCATTGGTGTTGATCTGCCCTCCATTCAAGACTTATACAGATCTCGAGTCAGGAAACGGGCAGAAAACATCATTGCAGACCCATCACACCCTGGTTACAACCTTTTTCAACTTCTTCCCTCTGGTAGGCGCTACAGAGCACTGTACGCCAAAACTACCAGACATGTGAACAGTTTCTTTCCTCAGGCCATCACTCTCATGAACACTTAAGTCAATCTCACAGCATCAGGGACAATACTAGGTAAAACCGGAGTCCAATTCCTTGTATGTGTATATATACTTGGCCAATAAAGCTGATTCTGATTCTGATTCTGATTGGTTGCCTTCTCAGCCATCTGCCAGTAGCATCCCTTGTATGAAATCAACTGGGCAAACCAACTGAGGAAGCATGTACCAGAAATTAAAAGACCAATTGTCCACTGAAACCCACGAACCAGCGAAAAATCCGCAATATATATTTAAATATGCTTACATATAAAATCTGCGACAAAGTGAAGCCGCAAAAGTCGAAGCGCGATATAGCGAGGGATTACTGTATGTATAATTTTTATTTTAAGGATGGCCGCTCTGAATCTCCTTGACAATGTCTAGTCATACTCCATCAACAAGAGTCTTTAGCCATATGTTTTAATTCAATAGCAGTCAGAGTTCATAACAATATGGATCTGTAAGCATAAGTGCACTTTCAAATATACCTTCAATGTAAAATCATATATTCAGGTAATCTCTGTGAATAACAGGATTACATCTGTTGGTAATAGTTATATAACTTTTAATAAACTCTTAAATTATATAGTTATCCATGGGAAGGGCATACCACTTATTTAATCCTTTTTTTGTGTTGGGGTGGGGGAGAGGTTCGGGTAACAGGCAAAAGCAAGGCTCATCTACATCCATTATTTCAATATCATCAGTTTACTATGGGCTGAAGACAGTTTTGTATTTTCCAGGTATTCTTAAAGTTCAGTTTTTAAGATAAATATTGCATAAAGAAAAGATTGTCACATGCTAATTATTTGTTATTCTGTCTTTAGGTCTGTTTATTCTGATGGATATGGAATTAGTGACAGCTGTTTAGCTCTAGATAATCATGTTGCTATTAATGTTATAAACATCTGTGAGCATAATAATTGATTTTCTTTTCAGTATTATTAAATGTATTTAGTAGAGTTTCTTATTTTCCAATTAACTATTTCCTGCATGTAGCTGTGTTCTGTATATACGTACAAGTCTGCACTCATTATAAAGAAATCCATTGAATGCGTGTGCATCATGTGTGGCTGTTTCAAATTGTGATAATACAGGCATTTTGTATCCCTTTGTAAAATATTGTACTAAACAGATTTTTTAACCAGGTCTCTTGCTTAGCTGCTGACTGTAACTAGGAAAAAACAATTTGTGTTAAATATCTTTAGCACAGAAGTCTACTATAGATACCAAAGTGCAGAGACCAATTCATGGGCAAGCAGAAAAAAAAATCTGCACTATAAGCAGTGAGGAATTAATTTGTACTGAATAAAGCAGACCTTGCCCCTCTGGAGTACAACACATTTATAACAAGTTTATAGTTTTGTGCTGCATTGTACAACTTCAGTTAGATGTGGGCTTCTTCTTCCTCTGAGGAAACCCTTTTAAACTTTATATTCCTTACTGTTACATCGGCTAACTTTTGCTCTTTTGACTTTAGCTTCCCTAAATACTTGTAAGATGATCATCTGGCTTTTGCATCTTCACGTACATTAGAGGAAGAAGAGGAGGCTTAAACATAGACAAAGTAGAGACAAATTTGGACTGCTGATAGGAGTAGCTGTGAACCAAGGCAGTTTGAAGAGCACTGGCATTGCACACAGGGGAGTAGCAAGTTACACTGGCTCACAGTTTAACCTTCAGAACTTTTGTACATATACAGCTAACCAAAATAGAAAGTAACATAGGTCCATTTAAAGTGAAAGATGCAAATATAAGTCTAAGTACACTATTGAGCATCAATGCTAATGACGTTAATTTTACTTTAGTTATCTTTTCACATATTTTAAAGAGAGAAGACACAGATTTGGATTTCCATACATACTATTTACTATCCTTCCTGCATCCTGGCATATTGTTTCTGTGTACCTTTCATGCTTACAAGTCAGTTTAGTCTGTTTGGCCTTCCTTTTTTCACTATATTCTCTTCATAAGCAGCGCAGAGCTATTTTATAGGCTAAAATCTGTTTCCCATTTATCCAGACATATCTTTCTTTCTTTTCCCAGTATTTTTATCATAAAAAAATTCTCTTACATGATACAGTTTATATGGCATTTTATCTGTCAATTAAAATGGTTTCCTATTTTGTTTTAGGACCTTGAGGTTCTGTCTCAGGAGATTGTGCGCCTCAGTAAGGAATGTGCATCCAGCCCCAGCCAAAATCCAGGAACAAGTGGCTAGACCTCTTTGGGACATATTAGTCATCTTGAAGGTCCAGAACTTCATGGTTAGCGAATCTAGGAAGGATGAAGTGGACATTGTTTAATTGCTTTTCAGCAGAATTGTGAGGCTGCAAAGAGAATGGATATTCAACGTCTCTTAATTACCTGCTGAATGTATTTATTGTATGTTTCTTATGTATATTCAGGGGTGGGACTAAATAAAACAAGTTAATTACCTGGGCTCAACTGCCTTCTTAATCCTTTAAGTGATTTAATTGGCCTGCAGTTGAATGTGTTCCAAGTTATTCAGGATCAGAAAGGCCATGCTCAGTGTTCCTGAACCTCATTTCTTACATAGTACTGTAGGTAGTAATTTTTTATGATGTTATTTTTAAGCTTCTTGTCATTAGCAGACAGAGACTTGAGATGGTTGCACTTATCAGAGTTAGTTTCTGGAATTGTTGATTATTTGTGGTACCAAAAGAATTTAAATAATGACTGGAGTAACTTTTGCATTGGGGTATATTGCAAAGAATGAAGTTAACCAGCAGTCATTCTGAAATGATTACAGAGATGCGGTGATTAGATTCAACCTCACAAATCTGCAATGCTTTAAGGAAATTTAGTAAGTCATTATAGTAGCCATGATCAGTATCTCAGTTTAATCAGAATTTTCCTTCAAATTATTGTGTACCTTAATGTACAAAGTTAGATTAGAAGTCAGGAGTCTATACTATCATTATATATATTTTTTGTTAAACCTTTCCTTTCATAAACAGGTAAGGATATACTTGTTTTAAAGAAGTTTCATCTTTTGCGCCTTTGCTTAGATTTTAAACTGTAAACCTGCCTATAGTTATAAATAAGCTGTTCACTTATAAGAGCAGTGTTGTCCTCAGGTGGTTTTTAATTAATATTTTGTGATTGTTGTACTTTATGCATTCACAAATGCACAACATTAGTATGAAGAGCCATTCTGAATGCACTTCTTGGTTGAAGTTGGCAATAACAGCTCCCTTGTTGCTATGCCTTTAAGTATGTGTGGATATGATCAGATTCTTTAGCCAGACCCACACTCCTTAAGTTGAACTCTTTATTAAAATGTACAGCTGAGCTATAGTTGCATCTTTCATGAAAATGGAAGCAATTTAATTTCTGCTTCAATATTATTTTTTAATATGTATGTTTTTGCAAATAATCATTTGCTTGCGTATGTATTGCACTGAGTTGCAACCTTTGTTAAATTTCTTTTGCCAGAGGTCTTTCTTCATCCCTGACATATTTCACTCACCTGCTGACTAGGCAGAGGGTGCATCTAAACCTAGAAAACAAAAGCAGTTTCTCTGTAACTTTAGCAACATTACAAGAGGACATCTGCTTGGAAATTAGTTACTTTATTCTACGATATCCAGGGATTCAAGAGATTTTTTTAATTATAGGATATCACTAACAGGTTGCGTTCTTAGTTGTTTTTAAAAAAAGCTGTTTGCATAGCCATTAATAATACTTAGTGTGTAAATATCTGTATACTTGAATCTTGCATACCAGAAAGTGGGAAATCAAAGGCCTAAACACTGTAGAGCTAAAAATTAGCTTTTAACAAAATACATGCATGCTTGTCTCATACATATGTGCTGGTACATTTTGAGTGTTGTGTGCTGATCAGGTCTGACATAATGACAGCAGCAAATATAGGAAAATTCCTCTCTTTTAACTTTAAAATTTCAGACCAACTAAAATCATTGTGGAGCACTTAAAGTAGTACTTAAAGTACTGTGATGTATTGGTTTGCAAAGCATTTGATAGACATTTTTATTAAAGCATCTATCCTTACTTGCTTTATTTAAGCCACTAAGAATCCTCCTGATAAATACTGTTTACTAAATGTAACCAAAAAGACTAGAATAATATATCATGAATTTAGACAGAGGAATTAAAATGCAGAAATTGTTCTGGATTCCAAACAGCCCTGTCGGTTGTCTTATTTTACCTGTGTTTAGCTAGGTGTGCTGTTATTAAAGTCTGATATTATATAGTATGTTGAATAATCTTATTATTTTCCAAAAGATCTAACACATAACACATAATATAGTTCAAGGTTTAATGTAAGTATAGTTTATTACTTTTAAATATTTAAAGGTAAAAGCGTTTTCTTTGTTTTTTTTAATTTAATAACCTTACTGGCATTTCAAAGATTGCCTTGAATTTAAAGGCATGAATTCTGTTCTGCTTATCTGGTTATGCAGTATTAAAATTGATTCTCTGCTATCATTGGTCACTCAAAATGAGAATGATGTACATTTTGGTTATATATGTGACTTTAGAGCGTTGAGTAGTCCCTTTCCCTTGAGCCATAGACTTTGAGACAGTGGAGACAGGAGGCTCCATTTGAAAGCAGCTTCCATAAATTTGGGGTGTTCTTTTCTCCTTCTTTCAGTTTCATTTAACTTTTTTTTTTTTTTTTGCTTATTCGTATCCAAATTTAACACCTTGGTAAAATTCTTTCACAAAATTTAAGTTACATAAATATTGACCTGCAAGTTTGTGATCACAATATTTGTAATTCAGGACTTCTTTTGATTATTTTAACTTTAACATGGTGCTAACGGTGACTTTGTGCATGATATTTACATTTTGTGGAATCCATCATGCGAGTGTAATGATCTATGTAGCTGCTAGAATTAACACTACTAAGAAAATAAGCCTACAAAAACTTTTAAAACTGTGTTAATTGGCTGTAGTTGCATCCCAGAAGTAACCATCATTTTCTACCTTACCTTTTGAATATAGTCCATTTCACTTATTTTTCTCCTATAAAAGCCCCTCAGTCTGGTAACATGTAGCTTGCCTCATGCATTTATTTCCAGTACATTCCAAAGTAATTCCAGTGGATTGCAACATTTTAGTTTTTTGTATTTAGTAAAGTTGATAGAAATGAAAAGGTTCTAATTTTGTAAATATCTTTATCATATATTTTTTCTATGTTTACTGTTTGTCTTACACTTCCTTTTAACAATGTTACATATAAGTGGGATGTAAACTAACAAGTAAAACCTGCCTTATGCACTTGTTTCTGCAGTTTGATATTTTGCTAATTACCTTCCATTATTAACCTATTTTGTGTCTAATATATACTGACTGAAAGCAAATTTGATTTGTTTATGTGTTTTGTATTTTTGTTTCCCTGGAAAAACTGCAGACAATGCACGCATTGTATAAAGTTTGAGGTGTTGTTTGGGCATTGCCCATCTTAGCAAAGACAATTGCTCAGGTGTATACAAATATTGAATGTTTCAGCAAATTGCAACAAACCATATTGGGCAAAGACACTTAATTTACTTTGAAAATCTTGTATCTTACTGCTAGGTGGCAAAATGTTTGGCAATGCATATCTGGTGCCAGAGCTGCATTTGTATTCTGCCTGTACACTGGATTTATTTATTCAAAGTACTTTGAATAAATGAAAGTAGATTATTTTAAAAGATATTGTTCCTTAATGTACATTGTTGTGATGTATAATTATCTTGTTTTTTTCCAAAATTCTAGCAGCTATTCATTGTGTAAAATAATATTACATTTCTTTGATATCAATGCTAAAATTGTTAGATCTTTGTTAGTGTGTAAACCCATAAAGTGCAGCATCCATTCAGCCTGATCTGTCTTATGTGGCTTCCAGTTAAACATCATTGAATACATTGTTTGTTAAAGTTATGTAATGAAACTAAAGTCATCGCTTGTTAAAGCGTTTCTTCAATAAAATGCTTTGTGTCTGAATTACTACATTTACCAGACTTTACTGAAAGTATTTTCTGTTTCTTTCAGTTAAAAGCTGGTGATTATCCACTTTATTAGAATATTATATACCATGGGTCCAAATAAATATATATAATTTTCAATCGCACACATTCAGGAGTGGGCAAAAGTAGGTTTACAGGTGTGAGTATGTAAAACAGTTAATTCATGTATTATGTATTTATTAATTATTGTATTAGTATTGTTTGTCATATTTTTTTCATTAAAGTATGTTTGAGCATAGCAAGTAATCTACAAGAATGTGTTAGTAATGAAGGCTGGCAGTTTGAGCACTGACAAGATTGTGTCTAAGTGCAGTGTGCCATTGTGACATACTTTTGATTTAATAAAGCTGTTGTAATAATCATAAACTGCATGTCTTTTTCCATATGAACTACTGTAAACCTACTTTTGCCCATCCCTGTATTTAAAATATATGTCACTCTCAGATTCATTCCACTGAAATATGCAAGCGCGTTTTCTTTGGTATGCGCTGTCATTTTCTATGTTATAAGTAGAGTAAATACATAATAATTTCATTTAATTAAAATACAGTAAAATGTACAGGTACTCGCCAATGATGAATGATACTGATAATGAAGTAGCTGTGTAGTATGATGCAGAGGATTTAAAACTCATCGGATGGCGCCTCTTCTTCAAGCGCTTCAGAAGGAGTCGTATCTTTGGACGGGTCTTCTTCTGGTGGGGTTTCATGCTGGCTTTTCTTTATAGGTTTCAGGAACATTGTGATGGGAAGTTGCTGCATTGTCTCCTGTAGCGAACTGCTCGTACAATTTCCGTGCTTTCTCACGGATGATGTTACCGTCCAAGGGGATGTTCTTCTTCCTGCAGTCGGTGATCCACAATGCCAAGGCAGATACCATCCTGACGTTATTTTTATTCATATATATATATATATATATATATATAATATATATACACACACACACACACTATTGTCTGAACACGTGCCATAATGGCTTAAAAGAAAGAAAACTTTTCACTGTGCAGTCATACTCCCAGTGAGGCATTATGCTGACAAATTGCTGTTGGTATAAATGTCTCTGTAGTGTTTCTTGACATTCTTCTGCTGAATGATATGTTTGCTGAAAGTACTAAGTGTTAGAATGTCCTGGAGAGGATGTACAGCTTTAATGGCACTCAGTTTTGTTTTAATTCTCTCCTCCTCTACTATCTCCAGGGGCTTCAGAGTGCATCCCATATTTGAACCTACCCTTTTAGTTAGCTTGTTAATTTCGGTGGGCCACTCTTGAAGTGATGGTACCAGTCCAACAGACCACAGTAGATGTGAAGGATGTCAATACCCACAATAAAGGAATGCAGTCTCCTAAAACAAAAGATTCTGCTCTTTGTTACGCATTTCCTCTGTTACAAGACCAGTCCAACCTATCATTAATGCGGATCCCCAAGCACTTGGAATAATGCATCACCTCGGCATCCACTCCCTGAATAGTGAATGGACAGAGAGGCTCTTTAATGTGGTGAAAGTCAATAACCAGTTCCTTGGTTTTGCTGATTTTAAGATGCAGACAATTCTCTTTACACCAAGAAACAAACTTTTCCACCTGACTTATACTATATCAGACTCCACTTTATCAATACACACCACAAATGCTCAATCATCTGATAATTTCTGCAAGAGACATAACATGTTATATTTGTAGTTGGAGGTGTCCAGAGTGAAAAGAAAAGACCACCAGACTGTTCATTGTGGTGCTCCAGTGTTGCTCATGTCCGTATCAGAAACAGTCCTTGAGTGTCATAAACTACGATCTGCCTGACAGATGGTCCATTATCCAGGACACCATAGGCTCATCCACCTGCGTATCTCTAAGTTTACTTCTTAACAGGAATGGCTGGATGGTATTGAATACACTGGAGAAGTCAAAAAACAGAATCCTCAACAGTGCTGCCAGTTTTATTCTGAAGGTAAGCCTCGTGGATTAGATAGATATTTTGAATCCTCCTCTCCAATCTTTGTCCAATAGGCAAACTGCAGTGGGTCCAGATGGTCTACCACAAGATGATTCATGTAGTCCAGGTCCAGTCTCTCAAAGGTCTTAATAATGTGAGACATAAGTGGTCACTGGTCTGTAGTCATTAGGTGAAGAGATGCCTGCCTTCTTTGGAACAAGAACAATGCAGGATGTTTCCATAGCAGTGGCACTTTCTGAAGCCTTAGGGACAGACTGAACAGGTGACAGAGGACACCACAAAGTTGGTTAGCACAGGCCTTAAGAACTCAAGGACTGGCACAATCTGATCCTGCAGCTTTTCCTGTGTGTAGCTTCCTTAGTTGTCTCATTACTTGGTCTTCAGTTATGGACAGGCCACACAGATGGTCAGAGGTTAACTTGTTACTGGCCATTACAGTTGATGTGGTAGGAGTTGATAATGTAGAAGGGATGGTGTGGGAAGACTGGTCATTGGAAGAAGGTGATGGTGGGTCTGATAAATCTGTTAAAAATGTAGTTCATGGCTTTAGCTTTGTCCACACCCCCTTCTAGCACCTGTGCCCTGGATTGCTTAAGTTCTGTAATTATACTCTGTCCATTCCACACATCCTTTATATTATTCTGAGTGAGTTTGTTTTCTGTTTTAGATGTGTAAGCTTCCTTTCCTTCTCTCAGCTTTTTCTTTAGCATACGCTGTATGTCCTTCAGAGCGTTTTTGTCATCGGATTTGAATTCTCTCTCTTTCTCATTCAGGATACCTTTTAGCTGCTTAATCCTGGCTCTTGTTGTTTGGAAAGCAATACACTGTGTTCGTGGGTACCACTGTGGCTGTATTAACACAGAAGTTAATCTAATCTTTGATGCAGTGACCGAGTGCCTCAATATCATCCCCATGTGACTTATTGATATTAGCATAATTGCTTATTTTTGAGAAATACAGTTGCCATCATCTCTTGATATCTTGCAATTCAGGTCACTTGTGTAGGAACAAACTGCAAGAATGGTCCTCATTCCTAAACATCTATTGAGATGATCACTGGATATGTGTAGCTGTTATAATGAAGGGTATGGATGGACTGGCATCTTGGCTGTGATGGTTGGCAGAAACTTCCCTGTTCAGGAGGATAGATTAATGGAAGGACAGTGTGGAATATACATCCCCTCCAGTATGCTAGGTGGCAGCATCCCTCTGGCTTTGTACCTGTTTGGACACTTGCTGGATTGCATGGAATAAAACAGGAGGGAGCTACTGGGAAGAGGCTGTCCTGTTGTTTGGTAGATCCGTCAAACATGGAAGTGCTTCTGAGCAAGACTCTGATTTCCTGGAAATTCTGACGTTAAAAGGAGTTTCTTCTCC